>NC_068360.1:33823716-34036216 GCF_020536995.1 Dreissena polymorpha
TGAGGGCCCTGGAATACAAATTTGGCGACTGTGGATCAATTAGGCCAAAGAAAAGATTCAATTCCGGCTAACAACAAGACGTGATGCATTGTTATGTCTGTCTGTCATGTTGGCAAAAATTGTGCTCCATAATTTAAAAGAAAATAGATAACATAAACACAACATGTACATGATTCTAGGCTTGTTATTCTTTGCCATGGCAACCCAAAATTTTAAAGATGGTTGCCAGTGCAGCAACAATTGCGAAAAAAGAGACATTGTTGTATATTTTGTCTAAGTTATCTCTATAACATAAATATGAGGATAAACAGTGCACACTCGTAGCTCATCTTGACCTGTGCTTAAAGACACACTCTTTATAAATTTGAATGGTTGTGTTCATTTCAAAACTTGCGATATAAAAAGCTATAACATCATTTTGAAAACTGAGTTGCGTTTAAGATTTAGTGCAATAGCAAACAACTTCAGTGCCTTTTAGCGCTTTGATTTAATCATAGTACTTTGGCATGCAATTAACTCATGCTTCCGTGAAGAAGTGCAAGCCATTGCTGATATGAGCTTTCTTGACTCTTTAGGCAGCTAGGTACACATCATATTCTCAGCTGCCGTAAGAAAATGTGCGTATACACATTTTACGAAATCGGAAGCACTCCCCTATCCATACTGTAAAGCAAGCATTTTGTGCCCTAGTTAGCTCAAAACCAGGCCTTTAATTCATTATACCGTAATTGTACGCATATAATATTCACCTTTTCCTCCGATTTTATTCATCAGGACTTGAGGGTGTGCATATTATACTCAAGTACAAGGCTGAACGGAAGTGAAAAGATCACCTGGAAAAATCTTTGACATTGATTCTCAACCAAATAACAATAATTATTGCATGCACATGAATTTCACAACTGGATACATTACCCGATAATCCTGTATAATAATAAAATCCAGCACTTCAATATTTAAATGCAAATTCAGACTGATAATGACCTAAAATGTGTTTAAAGAATTACATAAGCACAATGATGTCTTATTTTGGAAGGTGTTGTTCTATGGAGGCTATTCGTTGCCAAAAAATCCAGCCTTGTCAACATGACAATTTATACTTAGATCACACTGAATAGATTTGTTTAAACAGTCTTCGAAATTAGCACACGCCCGATCGCCCGTGGCGAGTAAAATTACTAGCCAGGCACATACAAAAATTCACGTTTGTGGCCCGCCGGGCATGTAAATTATTGAAGCCAATTGACAGTTTATAAAAAAAATCGTAGCGGTTCTTGATATTTGCAGATAATTTTTTCAATTTTGCTAACAAACACTTGCCGTAAGTTGTAAAACAATGAAATTCCATTGGTTTAAACTACATGCACCTGCTTGCACACGTCATCGTTATTGTTTTTGACCGATGCAGTTCGGTCACATTCGGTTCTTATCGACGGTTTCTCTAGACATTAATCGAGAAGATGCTTTTGAATCGATCATTTCAATCAAGTAATACGCTTCCGTTTTTGTCAATGTAAACAAATGTCATTGTCGACATAGAGGCTATGCAGTATCTTAGGTATGTGATGGGGCTAAGCCGATAAAGCACTTATAAAATAGGAAAATTGACAATGATTTAGAGGAAAAAGGAAGCCAAGAAATGGTACGAGGACACCAGAGAACGCTCTTGTTCAAGAGCACTGGTGTAACGATCGACCGTCTTAATTCTAGTGACTGATTAGATGTAATTGTATTCACTACTATTGAAAACAATGTTCTGCTTTACTATGTGTAGCATGTAAGTGTTAAAATGTTGTGATTTGTTATAATTTTGGTTAAAAAGTTTGGGCATGTAAAAAATATGTTGGGCATGTAAAATTCTTAAGTAACTGGCCCGACTGGCATGTAACTTTTTAAAGCTAATTTCGAAGACTGTTTAAATATAAAATGTTGCTTGTAATCGGTCTTTTGATGTCTCAGTTTTACAAGTTCAATGTCCACTTTTAACTTTGAAGTGAACATGTTTCAAATTAGTTTAACTGCAATTTGCTTTTGTAATTTCAAAACTAAATTCGCAACATGTATCAAATGTACGTACACGGCACGCTTTACACAGTACACCCTTACCATTGATGAAATGAAACTGCATCAGCTATCACCCTCAGGTTGACAACTTCACAAAGGCGATTAACATTAATAGACGATTTTGCAACTTCCATATATGGCAATTTTTTACAGAAATAGCCGAGGATAAAGAGGAGGAGCCAACATTCATGAGTGAAAGTAAGGAAGGTAACTCTGAATTATTGATGGTGCACGGCAATAACTATAGTGGTTGCACAGTAATGTGACAAAAAACCAGGTATATTTTTATTTATCAGATTAGGGAAGCGGGTAAAATCGCTATACATATGCATGCTCAGCGACTTTTGTTGTTATCTCCCGTATCTTGAATAAAAGTTTGAAATCGAAAGTACGGTGTTTATTATTAGACCCAACATTGCATTGTCCCTGTCTGATTAGCTGTGTGGACTACACAGGCTAATCTGGGACGACACTTTAGGCACAAACATTATGCCCAGTTTTCTCAGAACGTGACTCAATAATTCACTCGTATTCACTCTAGAGATAATAAAATTGTTGTAATTGAGTGAATTGTTTACTTCATACATACCCAGCAGGTCGTTTGTTACAAGGGTTTGCAGAATTAGCAGGCATTGACTGACATGAATCAGTTTAAATGGGCTTAGTGAAGAATAAACTACATTTGAAGCATTCAGACGAGCTTTAGTGGAACCTCCTGTTCTTGTTCTCACCCTCGCCCCCTCCCAAACAAGAAACCGTCAGAGACGGGTGATGCTCCCCAAAGTGTTTTTTTGTCACAATATTGCACTATATATTCAGATAAAAGGAAACGTCTTGAGGAGCATAACTTTGGACAAAATAATACAATGGATGGTTTAGCAACTTAAAAATTTCAAAGGGCCATAACTCTCTAAATAAATCATCTAACAAGAACCCACAAATAACATGCGCATCTCCTCAAGGTACTGTAAAACCATTAAATTTCGTGTGGTACGAATTTTCGTGGGTTTCGTTGGTCCGCTGAACCACAAATTCATAGTACCAACGATTATTTATACTTTTTTTAATCCGAAAACATTTTGAAAGAGACATTATTGATTGAGATATGCTAGTTAATACAATATGTTGTTTTCTTGATAAGTGTTTGGGTAATAATACTTTTTTAATCAAGCACGGTATTTAAACTGTACATTAACTATTGTTCTCTTTACGTGACGTCGTCAAATTAACAGTTTGCAGATTATATCACGTATGATTAGTGCCATTAAAGTTATAAGACACAGAACGGTTTACACACGTGTATTTGAGGACCTTATTACTCATTGTTACACAAGGGGACCAACTGCGCTGAAAAGTGCAAATATTGTCAAAACAACATTGATGACAATTAGCGAGCGGGGACACAAGTGCGCCACTTTATCGATCTTTTCGGCAATTATCGGTTATACTTTCATGCTTCAGTGCACATTAACCTCAAGTCTTGCTGTCAAACAAGATTAGCTGATTATGCCTGTTATTACTCTGGTTGTTTAGTAAAAGTTTAATTATTATGACGGTCAGTCTTCCCCGAACATTTGAAATTTACTTAATTACGTATAAACGAATTAGTAGTTTTTTTATTTGCAATCCACAAAATTACGTGTCAACGAATTAGTTGTTTTTTATTAAACCACGAAATTTTATACCGACGAATTTCTATACGTTTACAGTAGTTAAGCTTCCCATAAAGCTTCACTGAATTCCAGTCAGTAGTTAGGGAGAAATAGCCCGGACTAGAATCGCACTATATGTACAGTTTATAGAAAATTTCAAAGGGCCATAACTCTGTGAAAAATCATCCGACCATAACCGGCTGAAAATATGCACATCTCCTGTTGGTAGTGAAGCTTCCCATAAAGTTTAATTGAATTCCCGTAATAAGTTGCTGAGAAATAGCCCGGACAAGAATTGCACTATTATGTACAATGGAAAATTTTAAAGGGCCATAACTCTGTGAAAAATAATCCTGACGAGAACCAGCTGATAATATGCACATCTCCTCTTGGTGGTGAAGCTTCCCATAAAGTTTCATTGAGTTCCAGTCATTAGTTGCTGAGAAATAGCTCGGACAAGAATTGCACTATATGCAGAGCACCAGATAAGGTTTTGTGAAATTCTTAATTACTACCAGATTTTCAAAAAGAATTCTTAACTCTGAAATTTTGTTCTTAGCATTACTACTAAGTTTTAGAAAATAATTCTAATTATTTATAAATGACCCAAAAATAAATAATAATGGTTATTTTCATGCAAAAAAAAATCAAAATAAACATACTAGCAACTTTATTTATACAAGTTCAACAGTGTCTTTTCAGTATTATACAATTTTATTTCTCAAATACCTTCATATGCCCAAACTGTGCTTAGATTGCATGCCTTAGATGAATTTTTACATATTTCACAATTTAAACAGGTCTCCCCTTCAATCCTTTCAACGATTAGCTACGGGACTTGTCCCTTCCACTAGCTCAATGTTTTTTTGTGATTAAGTTTGGACCCGTCGTGTCGCGTTTTTGTTTAGCTTTTCCGACCGTGTCGGAAACTGAACATACAACATTGTATGATATCTTTTCTATAATGTCTTTCTAAACATTTAACTTCGGCTCACTTTGCGTACAATATGTTAAAAGCGTGTTTTTGGGCGCTTAGCAGTTTTTTAGGACGCTCTCTGGGCGCCGCCATTGTTTTTTGACAGATAGACTGTATACACCGCTTTTATTGGAAAAAATGCGCTTTGTTAAACAAACCCGATAACCATTCTATATAAGCACCGCAAAGATCTTTAATACGCGAAAAGAACTCAATAAAAAATCGATAAGAACCGATGTAAAAATAACATTTGTAACTTGATTTTGTAATTCTTAATGGTACGACAAGATTTTATAAATAAATAGTAACGGACTTGAAAATAATTCGTAATTACGAAAATACGACCCTTATCTGGAGCTCTGACTATATGTACAATGGACAATTTCAAAGGGCCATAACTCTGTGAAAAATCATTGAACGAGAACCGGCTGATAATGTGCACATCTCCTCTTGGTAGTGAAGCTTCCCATAAAGTTTAATTGAATTCCAGTCATTAGTTGCTGAGAAATAGCCCGGACAAGAATCAACTATGTGTACAATGGACAATTTCAAAGGGCCATAACTCTGTGAAAATTCATCCGACCAGAACCCGCTGATAATTTGCACATCTCCTCTTGGTAGTCAAGCTTCCCATAATGTTTCATTGCATTCCGGTCATTAGTTGCTGAGAAATAGCCTGGACAAAAATTGTGCACAGACGGACACAAGGACGGACAGACGAAGCAGCGACAATAAAAAAACAACCCTGTTAAACATCTTTCAAACTCTTTGGCACTGGTCAGACTGAGACTCAGGGTGTACTATATCCATTTTTACATTCCTCATAAAGTTTAGAAGGGTAAAACATAGTTTATACAAGGAGATACCAATTCACACACATCAGTGTATTAATATTACAGAACTTCACTTGTTGTTATCAATATTGCCTTGAGCTAAGCGAAAAGACTTTTCAAACACAAAAGTGCGAACGAACTTACAATATTATTTAAGGGCTCAATACAGGAAACAACACATGTCAATCTAGGAGAACCGACACCAGTCTGAACATATTGGTATTAAATGATATATGTATACTTATTTACTTATTTATTTATTCGTCATCTATTTTACTTGTATTGTTATCCACTACCTACGCTACTTGTATTATTATTCATTATCTACACTACTTGTATCATAATTAATTTGCTAAACCACTCGCAGTAATTTCTATCTACTCTACTGAACATCTGGAGACATTTATCTATTGAATGTTATTGATTTTGAACCCCGAGTAAGGAAAGTAACTGCTACACTACGCCCAACAAAACACCACAAAAACCAAACATATTGGCAAAGGCAACTTTAACAGTAGTAAATGGAAATGAAATAAAGAATGAACCAGAACAACAAAAACTTATGGCAAAGTCCACATATGTTAGCAAACAATACATCTAGATACATATAGACCCAAACTATTGAGCCAACTTATATCAACTTTTAAAATAAGATATAAGGTATAAAAAAATAATATTATCTAAGGGCTAAATTTATCCGATAATTAATACCCTGATGTTGATCCGCAACATGACTAATTGATTGAGTGAGTGACTTTGTGATTGAGTGACTTCAGGTGAGTGAGTGAGGGAGTGAAGGAGCGACTGACTAAATGAGTGAGTGACAGACTGAATGAATGAGTGAATGAGTAAGTTACTTAAACGTGCAGTATAAGCACGTGCTGATAGCCACGTGCAGTCCTTTGATTTGTTTGTATTATTGGGAATGCATTGATATGCATCTATTTAAAATGTACTCTTTACTATTAAAGTGATATTATGGGCATCTAACAGATTATAGGTGTCTATCGCAACCGTTATTTACTGTTAATGCAGCATCAACATACTAAAACAGTATACCGGAAAGAGAAAAATAATGCATGTGAATATCAACCGTACTTTCGTGTGACAACTGACGACAGAAATGATTCGATGTACGATGTGAATCTAAATTTAGTTTTAGTGCAGATTCATTCATACGACGCAATGACACTATTTTGTATTACGGATCATTTCTGCTTAGAGGACTGGGTGAGTCACATAAAATATCGAATATAATATATATTTTTTATAAACAACTGGTAGCAAGATGAGTTGCAGATACATGGTCAGTTACCACATTTTAACTATTTTTTTTTTACCTGTTAATTCCTTTCACTGCTCAATTCAACAATGAACAAGAGATGTGTTTGTCAGAAACATAATGCCCCTTTCTGCGACCGTTTGAAGAAATACATTTGACCTTTGACCTTGAAGGATGACCTTGACCTTTCATCACTCAAAATGTGCAGCTCCATGAGATACACATGCATGCCAAACATCAAGTTGATATCTGAAGTGACATAAAAGTTATGAGCATTTTTCGAAAACCTAAATGAGAAACATAAATGCAAAGTGTGACGGAAAGACAGACAGACGGACAGAACCTCCGACAGACCGATCACTACATGCCCTCCTTCGGGGGCATAATAAAAATGCCCATAATATTACTTTAACTAACAGCATTATAATGAACGTATTGCAAGCATAATTTATAAGCACATGCTGATAGCCACGTGCAGTATAATTCTTTAAGGGGTCAAGATATTGCAAAACTAGCACCGGATTCGGTTTCAGGGAGACAAAATCACATAGACTGGACTACATTTTTGTTTTATTTCACTGAAATTTAAGGTATACTGGATTTTGAGCTTCTGTTCAAAGTCTGCTGCATTCTTATCGAATTTTACCATTTAAAGTTTAAACTCAGTAATTCTTTAACGGGTCAAGATATCAGAAAATTAACACCAGATTCGGATTCAGCGAGCCAAATTCATATAGATTTCACTTTCTTATTGTTTGATTTCGATGGAGCCCTTCTGGGAGAAAATTTCCCCTAAAATAAAAAATAAATTTTTTTTGTTTTAATAAGATGTGTCTCATGATTACTATATCTAAATTCTATTTTAATTTAATCTTGTCAAACATACTTAATAATGAAAAAAGAAATGAATATAGTGCAAACATGCTCAAATGTAATAATAAGAGAGTAAGTAAAAAAATCCCCCCAAAAGCGAAACGCCGTGAAAATCCCCCCTCATGAGGGTAGCGACCCGCTTCCCCTAAAATGGATTGAGGGCCCTGCATGACTTCATTTTAGAATGTTTCTTTGTGCATGTGGTAGGGAAAACATTGATGTTTAACAGAAATTCACTCTTTTGCTTGAAGGTTGGAGAATACATGAGACTTTGACAGAAGGCGGGAAACCCTCATCCACTCGTACAAAGCCGCAGTGATTTTTTTTTGCTTTTTTTTGTTACAGCCTGTGCCATTCGGATTGGGAAAATTAGCGCGATAAACCATGAAATTGGGAAACATTAAGCATTATAAATATGATTATAAGTACAGAATTAAAATTGTTAAGTGCATATTTGACAGCATTTTTACATTATTAAGTGCTGCTTTAAAGGGGCCTTTTCACAGATTTTGGCATTTTTTAACTTATTCATTAAATGCTTTATATCGATAAATGTAAACATTGGATCGTAAAAGCTCCAGTAAAAAATCAAGAATAAAATTAAAAAAAGGAAAAGAACAATGCCCGGACAAGGTTTCTAACCAGTGACCCCTGGAGTCCTGCCAGAGTCCTGAAGTAAAAACGCTTTAGCCTACTGAGCTATTCCGCCGAGTATATATTTTTGAAGTATTTTATACATTATATAAGCAATCTTCGTAGTTTCACAAAATTTAACGACAAAAACAGAACTCTCCAAATTATTCAATCGTTTCGCGTTGCAACGCTTTATAATTTTTAGGTTTTAAAATCGTCAAAAGATGCATATAATGGCTATATAAGACCATGGTAAATGTTCAGTATTACTGTTTCCTCACAAATATCATAAATAAAACGAAAATTTGCGAATCTGAAACAACTTTTTTCAATTTTGTCAATTTACCAAAGCGTGAAAAGATCCCTTTAATGTCTTCTTACAATGAAGACAGCATATAGTTAATATCCTTCCACATGCATATTAAATTGCAATAATCTATAGATTCTTAAATACACCATCTACACTAAGCGACCCGTGATTTTTGCCGCAATTCTAGCATCACCGCAATCGATGCAACGTGACAAATCGCGGTGTTACCGAGCGACAAGGAAATTTGGGTGATGTCTCGTGACCGTCGCACGATGTATCTCGCTGTTGCGCAATCAGCGCGAATCACCGCAAATCCCCCTTTTTTAGCGATTTACGTTGAGGGTTACACTACATTACATGTAACATATATGTATACACTTACATTATGCATTGCAATAATAAAGCTTTTGTTGTTGTTGTATACAATGGGCGTATTAGCTAAAATACTCATGTTCCGACATGAACTTGATGAAGTAATGTCGGAAGCTTTAACGGCTCCAAATTAATATAACGGCGCAGAATGATCATGCAATAATTATTGAACATAACATGTAAACATTATTTAACTAATTGCATTAGCAGAATGTTTATTAAAACTTACAAGCAATTATATTCTAGGCCCGAATACACTACCACTGTTCAAATTACATATTGTTGCCATATACATGTAGCGTAGCACTGTGTAAATTGAAAGTTGCATAGTGTTTCGTCATTGGTCGGTTATAAATACCTTGTTTCTCTATACATGGTATTTGATTTAGACGAAACTAATAATTTGGTAATTTACGAGAAATATGATATAAGTTTTCCTTTTAAACTTTGATCTTACCGTGTGTGTTTATTGACGTTATTAATTATGTTAATACTTATTTTTGCATTTCATTAAGAATTATAACGTGTAGCCCTTTTGTTAACAGTGTTAAGCAAAATATTCGCGCCACGAAAATTGTTTAAGTAACACTTTCATTTAAAGTTTAAATGTAATCAGTAGATTACGTCTAATTATTTGGACTAAATTATGCTAAACTTATTTATTTTCTGTTTCAGGCTCCAATGCGGTTAACATGTGTTACTCGCATTACTTTCCGAGCGTTGTACATACATTCACAATGTTTGATAAGCCGGAAATCGGAAATGCATTACTGTTCTATTTTTAAGTACATGTTATTATGACATCGTGTTTTATAATAATTATGTTGTTATTACATCATTGCCTATATATTAAAGCCATTAAACATTGTGTTTGTTTTGCTGAAAAAAAACGAGTATATCAACGTAGCACTAAGCACTAAGCATTCATAGAGTTCAATAAATATGATGAATTGTTAAAAATACAAAAAAATGACCTGCTGAAACAATTTGCCCGTTTTAGACTATCATCGCACCATCTAGAAATTAAAGTGGGCAGATTCGTAGGTATTGATCGTGATCAGAGACTTTGTCGATTCTGCAATATGAACGTTGTTGAATCTGAGTATCACTTCCTACTTTGTTGTGACAATTATAGACACTTAAGATTGAAATTTATTGGGCACATCTCTTGGCCTACCTTAAATTTATTCCAAACTACTATGACATCGAAAAAAATAAATAAAATATTAGGAATTTGTAAATACCTAAAAGAAGCTATGTTATATATCAACGTTTCGTTACATAAATACATTTTATATATGCATGTATATTATGCTTGAATATTTATATGTGTACTTTGTGGTGTGTGATGATATTACTTAACCGTTCTTTTTGTCTTTGCCATAATTATGTTGTAAATGGCTAAAGGCATGTTTCTATTGCCGATTGCCAATAAACTTTGAAACTTTGATGATGTATAATGTACATGCATCTCTCTGGGTTTTCACACACAAAACAAACAAGAGGGCCTGAAAGGCCCAAGGTATCCCCCGCAACATATGCTTTGTTTGAGGATGGGTGCAAATTGGACGGATGAACATAATGATAGATGGACGGACGGAGGACAATAACACAAAACTAAGACAAAGGAAGACGGACGGATGGACGGACGGACGGACAACGCCAAAACAATATCCCTCCGCCTATGCATTTATATACTCATACCAAGTTTAAATGAAATCCGCCAAAGCACTTCCAAGATATGGCTCCGGACACAAAAGTGCCTATAGTAAAAAGCATTTTTTCAAGATACAAAGTGCCATAAGTCTGTTTTTAACAGATGGTGTACAATGCCATTTGGCGTGCATCATCCTCTTATGCATATATATACTCATACCAAGTTTCAATGAAATCCGCCAAAGAACTTCCAAGATATGGCTCCGGACACTAAAAAGCATTTTTTCAAGATACAAAGGGCCATACCAAGTTTAAATGAAATCCACCAAAGAACTTCCAAGATATGGCTCCGGACAAAAAAGTGCCGGACGGACGGACAGCTGGACGGACGGACGGACAACGCCAAAACAATATCCCTCCGCCTCTGGCGGGGGATAAAAACCCTCAACATTTGATTATTTATTGTGTACTGTCCAGCGGGTGATAGTGTTCGTCTAGTGTCTAATTGGCACTCTTTGTATGTGTTCAAACTGTGAAAAGATGTGACAATCACAGAAACAACAAGATGGCGCTGCCAATTAAGTGCGATAATGGATCAAAGGGCATTGACAAAAAATAACAGTTTGTATATATTTTTCGGCGTTTACTCAGATGGTCTCTCACAACAAAAAACTATACAAGTCAAGGTATTATGTTTTACTTCTATCAGTAACGATACGGATACGGTGTGTTTGATTTGACTTTAAAAGAAATATCAAATTGTTGGCGATATAACTGTTTTAAAAATACGAAAGAAACATTTAACCGAAATCAACAGAATTCAATGTTCTCTGCGCTACGCAGTTTGTATAAAAAAATAAATACTTGCACACTCAATACCTTGACCTTGTACATTGCCGCATAATTTTCGAAATATACATGATGGCTATATTGGAAGCATTTGTAAACGTCGTGTTAACATTAAAACATCAGAAGTGTGTTTCGGATTATAAATTATTAAATTATTATTCTCATTTGGGAATTTAACGGAACATTTATACTTATGGTATAATTGTTTTGAATTGTATATTAATTTGTTACAACGCTTTGCGTGTCAAAAAAATGTTTTGATAATATTATGCATTTACAGCACAATTTCCAGGAGGAACACGTTTTTTACATGATGGCATATGACGCAATAAAACGTTTTTTAAATTCGCTCATCCAATGAAAGCTGTGTTCCACATTATGCACTGTACTCTTTACACTTCTGAAAAATGGTGTAGTCATATAGTTCTGTAAATGAAATTCTCAAACATATTTACCGACATAAATGTTTAATATTATTTTTCGTAAGTGATGTTGCAATTATGTTGGATTATTTGATAATTGTGAACATTAGAAAAGCGTTATGTATACAGTTATCGATACGATTCGGTTTATATGCATGAATTGGCGAATCATCGATGTCACCGATATCCACTGCGATCACGGCGAATTGCGGCGAATTGCAGCGAATCACCACAACATTGAGGGGATTTAGCGCGAAGATTATCTTGCTCTCGCGCGACGTCGGAGTGACGAGCCACGTGAAATCGCGGTGATTTTACACCCAAAAAGCAAAATGCCCGCCTTGACTCCGCAAATTAGGCAAAAATCACGGGTCGCGTAGTGTAATCATAACCTCTTCAAGAGTATTAATTTAATTCAGATTTTTTTTTATATTAAATATCATATGGTGAAAACATGAACAAACACACTTTAGTGTTTTTGCTGTGTTAATGATGTATTAAATGGAGTTAAAATAATACATTTAATTTGTTTACCTTTCAATATCTTGCAGTTGCACTTTACATCCTCAGTTCAATGCTATTTCAGTAAACTGTACAGCGTGACAAACATAATAAAGCAGAATATGCATACGAATCTGAGAATACACAGATCCACTAACATATAAATCAAATCATGTTTGTCTCTTTCCATTTTCGAACGATACTCTTCTTAAATGCTTTAACTTTGTGAGTAGACTGCACTCCAATTTTTCCAACACCGGTTTCCATGACGCACAGTCACTGTGAAGATTTCTAATAAATATTATTTTGTTGTTTTTTATTTCAAACGTAGTAATTTGCGTTAATTGTCACACGCATTAATTAAATTATTCCATAATAACCATATGATATCCGTTGTTAATTTGAATCTTATTTATCATTTTCGCCGCTAATCGTAAATTTCTCGTCTGCTTGCCGCCATCTTGGACGTGTGTGAAAACAGGGGGTCTCAATCGGGATACATCGACTATCGTCGGTATCCTCCGCTAGCATGAACCAATGATTTTTTTCAAACATAAATAATTGATGTAAAATGCTTGCAGGAATAATATTTAAGGTTTAAGAAGGCATTTTCTTTTTGTTTTAAAGGATTTCTTTGAAAATTATATTTTTTATGATTTTTTTGGCAGCAAAAGGGCCCTCAATCCATTTTAGGGGAAGTGGGTCGCTACCCATAGCAGGGGGAATTTTCGCGGCGTTTTCCCTTTTTGGGGGATTTTTTACTTACTATCTAATTATTACATTTGTACATGTTTGCACTATATTCATTGCTTATTTCATAATTTAGTATGTTTGACAAGATTAAATTAAAATAGAATTGAGATATAATAATGAGTAGCATGAAACAATAATTTTTTTAAACATATGTAATTGATGAAAAATGATTGCAAAAATAATATTTAGGGTCTAATAAAGCATTTTTTATTTTATTTTAATTGGTTACTCTGAAAATTCTATTTTTCATGATTTTTTTTTTGCAGCAAGGGGTTATGAAATTTAAAAAATGTTATTGGATTTTTAGACCAAAACTGGTACTATGAATATGATAATACCATGATGCACTTCACCAAAACATTTATAATTATATTGTTTATTTTTGAAAATGTATTTCCTCTATTCACTAAAAATAACACTTTTGATCAGAAGATTCATATATAATGATGTTTACTTTTATTTTCAAGAAGCATAATGCCTCTTTTTATTTGTATTCAGCCACAAGTTCTTGTCAGCCACTTCAGGGTTATATGTTGCTCTTTTACTAAATGCAAAATAATTCTACACTTTGAGACATTTCATAAAATATTTTTTGTCTTTACAACATTCAAAGGCTAATAAATTTAGATATCAAGTACTTCCATACTAACAGGACCATTCTAGGCGGGCAACCTAGCAACCTTAATTTGTTCATATCTTCCTATCAATCTGCTATATGTGTTATGAATCATTTGTTCGGAGAACATTTAATGTTAGTTATAACTTTTCAATAATTCAATGTTCAAAGTGATATTGTTATTGACCGATAAACCAACATACTGATTAAAAAGGAATATTTTATTAATTATTTGCATTTTATCTCACATGAGTAATATTTGCCTAAATGTTTTTCAAACTAGCTAGCTAGAAATCTATATACAATTGACGACGTTTATCAAAAAAAAACATTTATGAAATGGAAGTTTAAAAATAAAAACAAGATGTGTTTGTGAAACCCCCTATATGATGTTTGACCTTGTAGGATGACCTTGACCTTGTGAAGGATGACCTTGACCTTTCACCACTCAAAATGTGCAGCTCCATGAGATACACATGCATGCCGAATATCAAGTTGCTATCTTCAATATTGCAAAAGTGTTCATAAAATAAGCTATTTGAGCAACATATATTTGACCTCTGACCTTGAAGGATGACCTTGACCTTTCACCACTCAAAATGTGCAGCTCCATGAGATGCACATGCATGCCAAATATCAAGTTGCTATCTTCAATATTGCAAAAGTATTTATAAAATAAGCGATTTGGGCCACATATATTTGACCTCTGACCTTGAAGGATGACCTTGACCTTGACCTTTCACCACTCAAAATGTGCAGCTCCATGAGATACACATGCATGCCAAATATCAAGTTGCTATCTTCAATATTGCAAAATTATTCATAAAATGAGCAATTCTGGCCACATATATTTGACCTCTGACCTTGAAGGATGACCTTGACCTTGACCTTTCACCACTCAAAATGTGCAGCTCCATGAGATGCACATGCATGCCAAATATCAAGTTGCTATCTTCAATATTGCAAAAGTATTTATAAAATAAGCGATTTGGGCCACATATATTTGACCTCTGACCTTGAAGGATGACCTTGACCTTGACCTTTCACCACTCAAAATGTGCAGCTCTATGAGATGCACATGCATGCCAAATATCAAGTTGCTATCTTCAATATTGCAAAAGTATTTATAAAATAAAGCGATTTGGGCCACATATATTTGACCTCTGACCTTGAAGGATGACCTTGACCTTTCACCACTCAAAATGTGCAGCTCCATGAGATGCACATGCATGCCAAATATCAAGTTGCTATCTTCAATATTGCAAAATTATTCATAAAATGAGCAATTCTGGCCACATATATTTGACCTCTGACCTTGAAAGATGACCTTGACCTTTCACCACTCAAAATGTGCAGCTCCATGAGATGCACATGCATGCCAAATATCAAGTTGCTATCTTTAATATTGCAAAAGTATTTATAAAATAAGCGATTTGGGCCACATATATTTGACCTCTGACCTTGAAGGATGACCTTGACCTTGACCTTTCACCACTCAAAATGTGCAGCTCTATGAGATGCACATGCATGCCAAATATCAAGTTGCTATCTTCAGTATTGCAAAAGTATTTATAAAATAAGTGATTTGGGCCACATATATTTGACCTCTGACCTTGAAGGATGACCTTGACCTTTCACCACTCAAAATGTGCAGCTCTATGAGATGCACATGCATGCCAAATATCAAGTTGCTATCTTCAATATTGCAAAAGTACTCATAAAATGAGCGATATTGGCCACATATATTTGACCTCTGACCTTGAAGGATGACCTTGACCTTTCACCACTCAAAATGTGCAGCTTCATGAGATACACATGCATGCCAAATATGAAGTTGCTATCTTCAATATAGCAAAAGTTATTGCAAAATGTTAAAGTTGGCGCAAGCACACAGACAGACCAACAGACAGGGCAAAAACAATATGTCCCCCACTACTATAGTGGGGGACATAATAAAAAATGCAAGTTTTATCAGATATTCGTAATCATTTCCAATATAATTGAGTGACTGAGCAATGTGGATGAATGAATATAACGGATGGAACGAACACTTGACTACACTTGAATTATGATTTATTTTTTATTATTTTATGCACTTAAAATTAGCCTTAATGCGTATTTATAAGAATTTATAGACAGTGTCCCTCCCCAAAATCAAGGAATTGCACAGTTACTTGTTATTCATTTGTGTAATGGTTTACAATAATTTTGTGGTAGAATATTTGAGAAAAACATTAGAAACGAAACTTGTCAGTGATCAAATTTTCCATATGGTTATGGAAATTATCGAATGTCGGTTTCCGAAAAACACGTCGCGGTTTCAAAAAATATGATGGTTGTGCCCAAAGATTTTGGTGTTAATGAACATTACTGGTTTATATTTTAATAATTTCGATTCTCATTTGATTAATAGGTGATTTCAAGGCTGATAAACTTGAAATATGCAAGCTATTTTTTCGTTTTGCATATGTCTGTCGATACATCTGTACAATCGGTAATTTCCGTAACCACTTGTTAAATTGTAGCAGACATAAGTTTAAATAAAAATTCTTATGTTTTACACAAATATTCTACCTCTTTCTTGCTAAAAACTAATACATGAATGATTTAAAAGTAATATTGCATTGTTTTTAGCCAGGAACACTGTCTATAACCGCGAAAAAAAACATACCAAACTTTTTGATTTACGATATTTACTTTCTAAATAGCTTGCATGCGGCATGGCATTGCATGTTCTGCAAGATAAATATCTCGACTTTATTCATTGGATGATTTCAGACTGTTTCATCCAATCAGAAAATAGCTTTTAAACGTAATTTAGACCCATGTTAAGCGAGATACACTACGCAACCCGTGATTTTTGCCGCGATCCCGCATCACCCCAATCGATGCAACGTGACAAATTTCGGTGATTCCGAGCGACAAGAAAATTTGGGTGATGTCTCTGCAACCGTGGCGCGATGTATCTCCCTGTTACGCAATCAGCGCGAATCACCGCAAATCACCGCGAACCGCCGTGGTTCACCTTTTTAAGAGATTTACATTAAGGGTTACACTACATTACATGTTCATGTAACATATATGTATATACTTACATTATACATTGCAATAATAAATCTTTTGTTGTTGTTGTATGCAATGGGCGTATTAGCTAAAATACTCATGTTCCGACATAAACGTGATGAAGTAATGTCGGAAGCTTTAACGGCTCCAAATTAATATAACAGCGCAGAAGAATGATCATGCAATAATTATTTAACACTAGAAATGGCGCGGCAGAGGCCGACGCGTATCCCCACGCCGAATGTTTGACCTAGGTGTGCCCCAGGGTTGGTAATGGGGCCATGCATAGCTGAGATTGACCGTATTGTCATAAGAGAAGTTCATCATCAATTAGAAGTGAATTGGTGTAGAAATGAAGAAGTTATAGTAAAAGGCAATTTTGGGTGGGTGTGACATATGTGGGCAGGGCGCCCAGGGTTGGTAATGGGGCCATGCATAGTTGAGATTGACCGTATTGTCATAAGAGAGGTTCAGTATCAATTTGAAGTGAATCGGTGTAGAAATGAAGAAATTATAGTAAAAGGCAATTTTGGGTGGGTGTGGTCTATGTGGGCGGGGCGCCCCAGGGTTGGTAATGGGGCCATGCATAGTTGAGATTGACTGTATTGTCATAAGAGAAGTTCAATATCAATTTGAAGTGAATCGGTGTAGAAATGAAGAAATTATAGTAAAGGCAATTTTGGGTGGGTGTGGTCTATGTGGGCGGGGCCCCAGGGTTGGTTATGGGAACATGCATAGTTGAGATTGACCCTAATGTCATAAGAGAAGTTCAGTATCAATTTGAAGTGAATCCGTGTAGAAATGAAAAAATTATAGTAAATGGAATTTTTTGGTGGGTGTGGCCTATGTGGGCGGGCGCCCCAGGGTTGGGATTGGGGCCATGCATAGTTGAGATTGACCCTAATGTCATAACAAAAGTTCAGTATCAATTTGAAGTGAATCCGTGTAGAAATGAAAAAATTATAGTAAATGGAAATTTTTGGTGGGTGTGGCCTATGTGGGTGGGGCGCCCCAGGGTTGGGAATGGGGCCATGCATGGTTGAGATTGACTGTATTGTCATAGGTGAGGTCCAGTATCAATTTGAAGTGAATCGGTGTAGAAATAAAGAAGTAAATGTAAAATAACCTAAAAAAATGAGTGATAATTTCTGACGCGGCCCCACCCCAACCCCTATAACTTTTGACCCAGGGGTCAGATCAAAATTCCAAATAGTGCACCGTCGCACATATGCTCATAGCTACCATGTGTGTAAATTTCAAGGTTCTAGTGCTTTTAGTGTAGGAGGAGATAGTGGCCAGGACGGACGGACAGACGGACGGACAGACGGACGGACAGACGGACGGACGGACGGCGGAGATCACCACAATATCCCCACCTTTTTTTCAAAAAGCGTGGGGATAATAACATGTAAACATTATTTAACTATATGCATTAGCAGAATGTTTATTAAAACTTACAATCAATTATATTCCAGGCCCGAATACACTACCACTGTTCAAATTCCATATTGTTGAAATATACATATGTAGCGTAGCACTGTGTAAATTGAAAGTTGCATAGTGTTTCGTCATTGGTCGGTTATAAATACCTTGTTTCTCTACATGGTATTTGATTTCGACGAAACTAATAATTTTGGTAATTTACGAGAAATATGATATAAGTTTTCCATTTAAACTTTGATCTTACCGTGTGTGTTTATTGACGTTATTAATTATGTTAATACTTATTTTTGCATTTCATTAAGAATTATAACGTGTAGCCCTTTTGTTAACAGTGTTTAGCAAAATATTCGCGCCTTAAGACACGGAAAATTGTTTAAGTAACACTTTCATTTAAAGGTTAAATGTAATCGGTAGATTACATCTAATTATTTGGACTAAAATATGCTTTACTTATTTATTTTCTGTTTCAGGCTCCTATACGGATAACTCGTGTTACTCGCGTTACTTTCCGAGCGTTGTACATACATTCACAATGCTTGATAAGCCGGAAATCGGAAATACATTACTGTTCTATTTTTAAGTAAATGTTATTATGACATCGTGCTATATAATTTGTTGTTATTACATCATTGCCTATATATTAAAACTGTTAAACATTGTGTTTGTTTTGCTGAAAAAAAAACACGAGTATATCAACGTAGCACTTAGCGTTCGCAGAGTTCAATAAATTTATGATGATGTATAATGTACATGCATTTCTCTGGGTTTTCACGCCAAAAACAAAAACCCTCAACATTTAATTATTTAGTGTGTACTGTCCAGCGGGTGATAGTGTTTGTTCAAGTGTCTAATTGGCACTCTTTGTACGTGTTCAAACTGTGAAAAGATGTGACAATCACAGAAACAACAGGATGGCGCTGCCAATTAAGTGCGATAATGGATCAAAGGGCATTGACAAAAAAATAACAGTTTGGATATATTTTTCGGCGTTTACTCAGATGGTCTCTCACAACAAAAAAACTATACAAGTCAAGGTATTATGTCTTACTTCTATCAGTAACGATACGGATACGGCGTGTTTGATTTGAATGACTTTAAAAGAAATATCAAATTGTTGGCGATATAACTGTTTTAAAAATACCAAAGAAACATTTAACCGAAATCAACAGAATTCAATGTTCTCTGCGCTACACAGTTTGTATAAAAAAATCAATACTTGCACACTCGTATACCTTGACGTTGTGCATTGACGCATAATTTTCGCGCTCTTTTGTCGGGAAATATACATGACGACTATATTGAAAGCATTTGTAAACGTCGTGTTAACATTAAACAGTGCTCCAGCTAGGATTTGAAAAGGGCAGGGGGCTTTTTTGTCAAAAGGGCACTTTTGACGCGCATTATTTTGTCAAAAGGGCACTTTCGACGCGCAGTATTTTGTGAAAAGGGCACGTTCGAGCGCGCGGGTGTTTCTAGAATGCTTTCTGTTGCATGTTTATTTATATGTTATTTATAATTGTTAGAATATATTATTCCCATTATTATTAAACCATTCAAATATAATGTCTACAATGAGGATTAAAGTAATTACAATGAATTATCATATTTATTTTTTTTAATTTTTTTTTTTGCAGGAGGGGGGGGGGGCAGGGCGGAGGTTCGGGAGGGCAGGGCGAAGGTTCGGGAGGGCAGGGCGCGGCGCCCTTCGATTTAGGCCTAGCTGGAGCACTGATTAAAACATCGGAAGTGTGTTTCGGATTATAAATTTGTATTCTCATTTGGGAATTTAACGGAACATTTATACTTATGGTATATTTGTTTTGAATTGTATATTAATTTGTTACAACGCTTTACGTGTGAAAAAAATGTTTTGATAATATTATGCATTAATAGCACAATTCCCAGGAGGAAAACGTTTTTTACATGAAGGCGTATGACGCAATAAAACGTTTTTTTTGTAAGATCGTATTGTATCAATCTAAATTTAAATACGCTCGTCCAATGAAAGCTGTGTCCCACATAATGCACTGTACTCTTTACACTTCTGAAAAATGGCGTAGTCATATGGTTGTTTTAATGAAATTCTCAAACATATTTACCGACATAAATGTTCAAGATGATTTTTTTGATGTTGGATTATCGGATAATTGTGAACATTAGAAGCGTTATGTACATGTATAAAGTTATCGATACGATTCGGTTTCTATGCATGAATTGGCGAGTCATCGTTGTCACTGCGATCACGGCGAATTGCGGCGAATGGCAGCGAATCACCACAACATTGAGGGGATTTAGCGCGAAGATTATCTTGCTCTCGCGCGACGTCGGAGTGACGAGTCACGTGAAATCGCGGTGATTTTCCACCCAAAAAGCAAAATGCCCGCCTTGACTTAGCAAATTAGGCAAAAATCACGGGTCGCGTAGTGTAATTAAGTACCACTTTTTATACACTGCCAAATTGTGACATAACGAGTTGCCTCCCTTGTTGGTTCATGCTACCTCCGCAATATAGAGATATGAGGATAGCAGCAATAAATTGTATTCGGCAACATTTGCGAACAATACGTTAGTCAGTTGTTGTTCGGCGACGACTCGGACAAGCTTGATCAGCACTCGTACGACATTATTGCTAAATGACATTGTAATCTTATTGGCTTTATTGGAAAAATTTAGTTATTTTTGGGGAAATTTTGGTCAGATTTTTGGGAAAAAAAGTAAATTTTAAGCAATTGGGAAGCAGCCGAATATTGGCGGTAATTTTGGGCAAAAAAAATCACTGAGCTGATAAACAGATGGCCGTAAAACAGTGACCGTTGTTTCACGTCGAGTTCTTTCTTGCAAAACGCATGACCTATCTTTTTTTTTGTTTAAATCATTGCGGCTTGGAATGCTCTTTTATGGAATGAGTGCTGTATTGGACGTCATCATTGATGACGTTCAATCGAACGAATGATAAAGGGGGCTAAAATTCGTTAAGCTCCAGCGTATAGCAGCGATTTGGGAGTCTTGAAAACTGGTCTGTAACTTTTGCTGAAATTTGACATGTATATGGACCAGAACTCGATCTACACGATGGCGTATTCGTCATATCTGGGAAAAGTCCAGTTTTTGATAAAATTACGAAAAAGTGGTGTTTTTTATTGCGCAATCGCTATAAAATGAGTTCTCGCCGGAAGCGTTAATAGCGTTAATAGCAACCCAAACACAATTCAACACAAGGAGACAATTCACGCGATAGACACTTCAAATTTGATTTTAATTAATACATATTGCGATTTTATTCCCAAATTAATAAATAAATTCATATTGCGTTTAACATACATAGCTGAACCCGTTTAGAAAATATTAACAAAACAAACAAAAACAAACAACAGTTAAATTTCATTAATGTAAATATGGTAACCTGATTACATATCCACTAGCGTACACATGAAAAATAGTTCGCAAGTAAACAACAAACAATCAAATTTAAACGCAAATAAGTTAACAAAATATATAAAATAAATCCGAGAAATCGATACTTAAAACTACAATTTCTGCACTAAAAACATTTTTGAGAGTCATTAAAACACATTATTTCGGAAGTATACAACCAACATTCAATATGGCTGCCAATGAACGTTCGAAAAGAACGCGAGAAAGTATTTACAAAATAACATCATCAAAATAGTTAAAGTGAACGCTACTTCGCCGTTTTTTAGATAAGTATACGATCTATTGAAAAACACTAGCATTTGACATAAACACACCCGTGGATATGGAAATAGACATCACGCGGCTCCCGCATTTTGCGCTGTGTACGGTTGTTCAGAAAACTTGGTAAGTGTCATTGTGTTCTTGAATTTGTCCGATGAGTTGAATTTTATATACCATTACCATGTGAGAAAGTTTTCAAACACATTTATTTCTCACAAAACTTACCTTTAAAAATAAACAACACAAATATTAGTGGCACGAACTGGTATTGGCACGAAACGACAATCAACCGTTAAAGTTCAAGGGCATAATTTGAATGGAAATACATGTGTTGAATATTGGATAAATTAATCGTTTTGCCGTTAAAAGGGTAATTTTTTTGATTTACAGACGTTTCGCGCCCAAGTCTTTTCGCACCCTAGTTATTTCGCCCCCAAGACGTTTCCGCCCTGGTCGTTTCGCACCTGGTCGTTTCGCCCCCATACTAGCGGAACAATAGTTGTTGAGTAGTTTAATTGATGACAATTATATAATTTTATTAAGAGGATATTTATCACGTCAATGACTAAACTTATAGTCTAGACTCTAGAGTAGTAACAAAAAACTAAAAAGAGATATTTTTTCTGACCTATTTATTCATTTGACATACAATAACGTAGAATAACAGTGTAAAACAACGTGATGAACACATACGATATTTCAGTAGTTTAGTTACATAAAACGACAATGAAAGCATTCTTTATTTATATATTTTATGAACCACATAAACACAACAGCGTATAAGCAACACAAAGAAAAGTCCGTAGAGTCTATTTGTTTTTTTATTTGGCATAAAATAACGTAGAATTACAGTGTTGTAAAACATCGCGATGAACACATACGATAATTCAGTAGTTTAGTTACATAAAACGATTTAGAAAAGGAGATGGGCAATTCTTCACAATGAAATTAGATTACATCCATTAAAGTCATGCAAGTGAGTTCAGTATAAGAACATGTAATCATGTAACTTCGAAACACAATGAGCAGTCACTATGACCAATTTGATTGTGTTAGTCACTGAGAGATATAGTTTTGTTCTCTACATGAAGATAAAATTTCATATTAACACAATTAAGCTTCAAAAGTATTTCTTAAAAAAAAGGCTTGTATTACTCTACAGCTAACTTAAACTTTTAATGTTATATGTTTTTAAGTAACATTAATGATTAATTTCTTGCTCCTGTGTCTGCCTTGAAAAGAAAACAAGACTTTAAACAGCATCTGAATTAATGTGACAATATGAATTAAAAATGCATATTTTCAAGTATTATTTATGTTATAATTACATGTTTTAATATATATTTCATGTTTTTTTCTGACATTTTAATGCAACTTGTGTCACTTAATTAACATTTTTTAGTAGTTTAGTTACATAAAACGACAATGAAAGCATTCTTTATTTATATAGTTTATGAAGTACATAAACATGACAACACGAAGAAATGTCCGTAGGGTCTATTTGAACACATTCGATATTTCAGTAGTTTTCCGCAGACACGCAGGTAGGTGAGTTCGACAGCGTACATCACTCCATGTCTGGCGGTCCGTCAATATCGCCGTCATCGTCCCCGTTTCCAGTTGTGTCGTCCATTTCGTTTCCGGTAATGTGATCACCGTCAATAGCGCCGTCATCGTCCACGTTTCCATTCCCTTCTGCCCGCGTACTGTCCAAGTCCTCGTCGGTGACGTTGTCATGAATGTCGCTTATGTCGAATCCCATTTCACAATTTGCAGCAAAGTCATCGACATCAATATCGGCCTCTGATCTATGTGTCTGTTCTTTTTTAGAACAAGGACTGCAGACGAAGTAAAGCTCGCATCCTGACGTCACAGCGGCTTTGTATTCCTCAAGAGAAATACCTGTGAAACGAAGGAATTATTGTTTAATTACTGCATAGCGTCTCTTAAAATAAATACATCTAAAACAAAGGCCTCGATCTAAGAAAAAAGTAATCGCCATACAAATTACAACTTCTACCTTTACGGAGAATTATTAGAAATAGTGACATCCTTTAAATACTTAGGTATAACAGCCCAAACACTAGCAGAACGCGAAAATAGAGCTCTACATAGACTTTTCACTATTATAAATTAATACGAAAAAATACATACAAAACTACTGCCATGTAATTTAATGTTTGTATAAGTAAATAATTCTTCAAGTTTATTCGAGTATACATAGCACACAATAATAAATTACAGCAAAGCACATTTATAAACTGAATGAGTCGTAATTATTTACATTACAATATATAGCAGCACTGTTATTCTTTTAATACAGATCTCCAAATGTTTTCACATTTCGTTTTCTACAATTGGTAAGCGCTATAGCTACCATAACTAACACCTGTTTTATCACAATTACATAATGAGGGAATGAGATGCATTGTTAATTTAAGACTCATGCTATTTAAATTTACGGTCAATTGCCTCATATATATATATCTATATCTATATAACCCGCTTATAAAAGATACTCATATCAAATTGATTGGATTGTGATTATCAAGTCAATAAAAAAATATCTGCATTCATTTTACATTAATATATATACTTATGGTGGCTAATTGCTTTTATCACCTACCCTTTGTCGGATAAATGCGTGATATACTTACATTATTGAATATAATGGTCACCAATTTAACTACTCAACACCTAGTGTTCCACTAATATACTTACATTATTGATTCAGGGTACTTTCTTTGATGATTATATAATGGTCACCAATTAAACTACTCAACACCTAGTCCCTGGTCGTTTCGCACCTAATATGGGGGCGAAACGACCAGGTGCGAAACGACCAGGGCGGAAACGTCTTGGGGCGAAACATCCGAGGACCATTTTTTTTGGTTTGCTTTGCTTATTTTTTTTATCAAAACACAAGTTTTATAGTTTGATTTCTGTATAACAGTTCAGTTAACGTTATATCTTGAATTTATTAATATCGATTAGATGTCGGAGTTTGCACATTTCGGACGTTGCTATGCAAGTTAGTTCTCGATAGAATATACTGTTTTACCTTTTCGCATACAGTTGTGCAGCTGTTTTTCCATGTAATGATGCAATGTTTAACGTCTGGAATACCCCCCTCGATGTTATAAATCATTAACTTCTCAAATTATAAGCATCGTCAACTTGACAAAGTTCTGTCAAGATTTAATATTTTTATTTAATTAATAATTAGTAGAATATGTAAAGCTGAGTAACATTAATTCAGACTGATTTCTGATTAGGGCAGTGGTTCACCTGATTCTCATATAGGTTCACCACACCACAATTTATAGCAGTACAAAAACAAATAGCTTGTAATTATAATTGATAAATGTGAATGTTTAATTTATTTGTTTGCAACAATTTGGAACCTTTTGGTTTGAGCATTGTAAGCCTAGTGTATATTTGCCCCTTTGTTCAGCACACATGAATTGATATGGAATACAGCTATATCTTGTGTGGCGTATTTTCATTTAAACTCTGGATTTTAATGACTACAAGTCAGTCGTGCAGTTAAATATGTTTTTAAGCATAGAAAGAATCCAATATTATTTTGGATTTTGTGTTTGCCATGCATAATTTAAATTTTCATAGGAATAAAATAACTTACAGCGACAGGATTACGGCTTTGTTATGTTAAGCATATGATACAAATGTAATTAAGAATTAGTGTGGTTGTAAATAAATTTTGAGAAATGGAACGCAAAAAAATCACAGAAAATGGAAGTTCGTGCATGTTACTGTGTCTTGCAACTTTATAATATTGTTTTAAGAATTGGATTAAAGTTTAAATTTAGGTAAGCGTGTTGCTTATACTAAATTTAGTTCTTTATGTCTCCTTTGCTCATTGGTATGAAATGCGTATCTCGTGTAACGTAATTTCATTAAAACTCTGGATTTTAATGACGACAAGTCAGACGTGTTATTTTATTTAACAGTAAAATCTTTTTTAAAGCATCAAAAGATTGTAAAAATATTTCCGATTGTATTTTTGTCATGCATAATTTAATCTTCCATAAGAATAAATAACTCGCTGCGTAAAGATTTCGTTTTCCTTAATCATGTTTTAGGTAAGAATGGTTAGCATTTGATGCACAAATTAAAAAAAAAATAGTGTGGTTTTTAATAAATTTTGAGAAAGAGAAGGATGACCAAAATTGGAGGTTCAAATCTTTGTAACTTTATTGTTTTTAAGCAAAGGATTAAAGTTAAAATTGATGTACATGTAAGCATGTTGTTAATGCTAAATTGAGTTTTTTTATGACTCCTTCGCTTCTGTATTGCGACACCTTAAGGGTTTCGCGTGATGGAATGAGTGTGGAGTTCAAATGAATTTGAGATTTTTTTACAAAGTGCGTGCAGTTACCGTATCTTGCAACTTTATTGTTTTAAGAATTGGATTAAAGTTTAAATTTAGGTAAGCGTGTCGCTTATACTAAATTTAGTTCTTTATGTTTCCTTTGCTCTTATATGGTATGAAATGCGTATCTCGTGTAACGTAATTTCATTCAAACTCTGGATTTTAATGACGACAAGTCAGACGTGTTATTTTATTTAACAGTAAAATCTTTTTTAAAGCCTCAAAAGATTGTAAAAATATTTCCGATTGTATTTTTGTCATGCATAATTTAATCTTCCATAAGAATAAAATAACTCGCTGCGTCAAAATTTTGGTTTCCTTAATCATGTTTTAGGTAAGAATGGTTAGCATTTGATACACAAATTAAAAAAAAATAGTGTGGTTTTTAATAAATTTTGAGAAAGAGAAGGATGACCAAAATTGGAGGTTCATATCTTTGTAACTTTGTTGTTTTAAGCAAAGGATTAAAGTTAAAATTGATGTAAATGTAAGCTTGTCGTTAATACTAAATTTAGTTTTTTTATGACTCCTTCGCTTCTGTATATACAATGTATACACTACGTGACCCGTGATTGTTGCCTAATTTGCGGAGTCAAGGCGGACAGTTTGATTTTTGAGATTTCACGTGATTCGTCACTCTGCTGCCGTCGCGCGAGAGCAAGATAATCTTCGCCCTGATTCCCCTCAGTTTTGCGGTGATTCGCCGTGATTGCAGTGGATATCGGTGACATCGATGATTCAGCAATTCATGCATATAAACCGAATTGTATCGATAACTGTATACATAACGCTTTTCTAATGTTCACAATTATCAAATAATCCAACATAATTACAACTTCACTTACGAAAAAAATAATCTTAAACATTTATGTCGGTAAATATGCTTGAGAATTTCATTAACACAACCATATGACTACGCCATTTTTCAGAAGTGTAAAGAGTACAGTGCATAATGTGGGACGAGCGTATTTAAAAAGCTTATATCATATTTCTCGTAAATTACCAAATTATTAGTTTTGTCTAAATCAAATACCATGTATAGATAAACAAGGTATTTATAACAGACCAATGACGAAACAGTATGCAACTTTCAATTTAGACAGTGCTACATGTATATGGCAACAATATGGAATTTGAAAAGTGGTAGTGTATTCGGGCCAGGAATATAATTAAATAATGTTTACATGTTATGTTCAATAATTATTGCATGATCATTCTGCGCTGTTATATTAATTTGGAGCCGTTAAAGCTTCCGACATTACTTCATCAAATTCATGTCGAACGGGAGTATTTTAGCTAATACGCCCATTGTATACAACAACAACAAAAGCTTTATTATTGCAATGTATAATGTAAATGTATACATATATGTTACATGTACATGCGGTGATGCGAGAATTGCAGCAAAAATCACGGGTCGCGTAGTGTAGTATGAAATACATATCTCGTGTAACATAATTTCATGTAAACTCTGGACTTTAATGACGACAAGTTGGATGTACGCAGGGGTTTTTTTTTACTAAGAAAGTGACGCCGATATTCGGCGTCTTCCCCTACCAGAAATTTTCCCCTAAAAATACCATTTCCCCTCCAAAAATATAATTTTTCACCAAAATATAATATTTTACCCTCAAAGAATTTTTCTTTTTTCTTTTGGGAAGTCGACGCTTATCCAATTTGTACCATGTACAACGATCTCGCTCTCTCTCTCTCTCTCTCTCTCCCGACGAACACTCAAATCTGGGAATCCCAGTGATTCTATATATAGCTCTTAAATTACGTCATGGAAACCGGGCAACTAATCGTATTAATCATGTGACTATTTTACTGGATTCCGGTCTTGCGCGAGAAGGGTGTTTCGTCAATTAATTACCGGAAACCAGTCGAATTTTCATCCGGGTTATGTGAAAGCCAAGATATAAACGTTAAAACAGAAAAAGTCTCATAATTGGCTAGTGCTGCAACAATATACCGGTTTATCGGTATATATCGCAATACGCAATTCGCATATTGTATTGCGATACGATTTTCATCATACCGGTACGAACATTTTACAAAAATTCATTCACATTTCCTCCAGAAAAGCCATTCGAAATAATGATAACAAGGTTAACAAAAAATTCCGTAAAAATAGCATTCTGAAAGTGTATTATACGGAGTAGCGTTGTTACATCGGAGCATTCGTTCGATGCTTTTGAACAGATTATCGTTGAATTAATTGCGCACAGCTGTAAATGTTTTGTTCGATTCTGTATTGAGCATTATTAAATTTGTATTCCGAACTTCGGAATCGTTTCAAAATTTTAATGCTAATGCGACAATAAAAAATTCTAGTGTCAAATAAAAAGTGCTTTATCCTTTGTCTCAATAAAAAGCGCGCGAAAATTATACAGACATGTAGAACGTGGCATGGAAAGTATGGGTGTATTTTGTGTTGTATAAAAACGGGAACATCACGTCAGGTGAATTACGCGTGTTCAGTGGAAAAAAAGCCCCGGTTGGACATTATTTCATCACATCTTTAAATAGTAACGAATGCCAAAATGTATTTGATACTTAAGAAAATTTGCGAATGTTTGTGTTTTTTGTTATTCTCGAGCACATATATAGTAAATATATACCAGAATTTGCTTTAAAACTGGAATATACGGGATTATCGGGTAATTGGCAAGTTATAATTTTGGTACAAGTAAGCAATATATTGCGATATATTGCAATACGGGTTTTTGAACTGACAATATATTGCAATACGGTTTTTGGCGTATTGTTGCAGCACTACAATTGGCGTTCATACACGAACAAAATAAAACGTTCGGACTCGGAAAATATTAATTGCGTTGACGTATTTTTTAAGAATGAATCATCAAAAACCGTTGAAACCCAGCAGGATTCGGAGGTACATGTAATCAACATCGATTAATACTGTCGGATTATTGTGAAAGTGAAAGTAGACAATCGGCAGCTGCCGCACCTTTCCCTTCCAATACTGTAGCAGATCTAGATCGTCAACCCATTCATCATGAAATTGAAATCACAATATTGACATCGTTCCCCGGCCCAAGTTGAAAACATTTCCCATTATTAGATCTACCCCTGCAACTTTATTTAGGACTTTGACTTTAATATCATACTTGTTCATGTGTTTAAGAACAAAAAGGTCAGAGACATGACTCTTTTTCTAAAAAAAACCCTGAAGTCTGTAGGTGAGTTATAGACATTGAAATGAACAGTTTTTATTTTTTCCCCAAATATGTCTCTTTCGCGCGCGATTTTCCCCTTTTACCCAGCGTCCAGCGTCTTCCACTTTTTCGAAAAAAAAACCCTGGTACGGTTTCCTATATTGTGTTTAAGGTCAGAATGGTTAGCATTTAATACTTTTATTATTAAAAAATAGTGTGGTTTTAAATAATTTATGAGAAAGGGAAGGAAGAACAGAAAATGGAAGTTCATATCATTGTAAATTTATTGTTTAAAGCATTGGGATAAAGTTAAAATTGAGGTAAGCGTGTTGTTAATAATAAATTAAGTTTTTTATGACTCCTTCGCTCTTGTAAAGTATGAAATACGTATCTCGTGTATCGTAAATTCTTTTAAACTCTGGATTTTGTGATTGCCTTTTGTCTGTCGTCTGTTGTTAGTCGTCAACATTTACCTTGTTAACACTTAAGAATGTAATGTATTGCAGATTCAGAGATGTCTGTTCTGTTATGAAGGTCATGTGAAAAATAAACTTATGGGCTGTTTGCATATTTTAATAACATATAAATATTGTTCAAATCTATTTGTTGATAGATTTAAAATAACTAACTTTCCTCTTACATGCCCTTGTATTTCAAGATAGAATACTTTCCTTCACGGAGGAAAGAGGTCTGAGTTTGAATCTCAGTGGGGGCTTCAGAGGATGATTTATTTTTAGAAAAATGATTATATTTGCTCAACTTTGTAAATGACTGAAAGCCACACACCTAAAAATTAACTGCATGGCATAGTAAATTTATGTATAAATAATAAACATATTTTTATCTTTGCCATTTAGAATATATCTGGTGATTACAAGGTAGAAATCAATCTTTTTTGCGCTTTAAAACTTAAAAATAATTGCATTTGTCAAAATAGACTTATATGTCTACAAATCCTACTTTCGGTTTAAAAGCGGTACCATTTAAACAATAATATATTACTTTCTAACTAGGCTATAGATTTAATTTTACTTATGCCAATTAGAATATACACATGTTAGGCTATAGATTTAATGACAGTTTTGCACACCTTCAAATTGCATCTTTATGTATTGATTAACATGTATTTCATTTCAAAGTGTGTGGCTTTAACCAAATAACTTTGAAAATTTCTTTTAAAGAATGAGGTTTCTGAAAATTCAATCATTGAAGAAACATTTATAATTTGAGGGTACAATAAGACAGCAAACTAAGAATAGACATCCATTTGAGTTTTTTTATCAATTGAATATGCAAAGAAGAAATTAAATATCAGCAATACAAAAGCCTGTAATATGTGCAGCGTGTGGTTTTTCTATCTATCTATATATGCTCAGTCAAATTCAAACTAGGCAAATATTTACTGGACAGAAGGTCCTGTAAAATGGGAAAAAATACAGGACCCGCTCTTTTTTTATAGGACCTACTGGCTACAGAATATAATAGTTAGTAAAATAACTTGGTTTCATTGCCGGGATCAAGGTGTTTATGATATAAAATGATAAAATTATTGAATAGGTATTAATTTTAAGGTCACACATTTGTATCTGACATTAAATAATAATACACGCCATACATGGTACTAGTCTTGTTTAGAAAAAAGAATTTTTTAAATGCTGAACGCATGTTAACAGTTAATATAAACAGGAATCGCTTCTTTGTAATATCTTAAGAACAATTTCCAAAACAAAAGTACTTTATACTTTTTTAACTAAGCTATGCTTAGCGTGCATGTCAGGTATGAGTCTGGTCAATACAGCCTAAACTTACAACGGCCTCGATAAATGACAACCGGCCTGTTTCACGCGTGGACATTGATAGCCAAGATAATAACGGTTTGAATTACAACGATCATTATTATACATTACTATTGCTATTAAAACCACACAAATTGATATCTGCATCATTTAAATTGTAATAATCAGATTTATGATTATCTTGTTAAGGGACTAGGCCGTCATGGATTTGGACCGTCCTGACCCGCATTTGTAAGATGCACATAAATAGACCAATCAGGTGCCCTCGGAAAATTCCGTCAGCAGAAAGAGAGTTGGTATGGAAAAGCACATGTATAAAGACGCTATTGCTATTTTTGCACCTCAGAAAACTTTCAGAGCCATAAACAAACCTATGAATTTGTTTTTGTTTTTTTTACCGGACAATGAGTCCTGTAAATTTGACAGACAGGCCTGACCTTACACAATTTTACAGGACGTGTTCGTCGGTCCGGCCATGTTTGGCCAAGACTGTATACTGTCTAACTCCCCTTTCGGGTATTATTGACAGGTAATAGATATGACAGAATACTCTATAAGTATAATTGTGCACTCAAATTTTTTATGACAAGTTGAATTATTAGTATTGTATATACCATTTCCATGCGATAAATTTTAGAAACCCATTTATTTCTCACAAACTGGGGTTGAAAAGTAAACAACAACGGGGTTTGATTTTACATTCATGAGTTTTTTGGGGTGTTTAATACATGTATAGTCATTCAAATTACTAATGTTTGATAAGGTTTTATTAATTTTGGGTATAGTTAAAAATGTTCTGTCGGTTTAAAACCATGGCCGTTGAGGGCGTAGCAGTTTTCCTTATATGGGCCAATGGCTATAGTAAAATCTTGTTACCACTCTAGAAATCACATTTACTGTGCATCCTTCAAGAAACTTGGTCAGGTCATTTGTTCTTATGATGTCTTGGCTGAATTTGAAAAACTGTTTCGCTTTCTTTAATTTATTCTCAAATCTTAATGAAGTTTGGTCAGAAGATTTGTATAAATTAAATCTCAACCAAGTTTGACACTGGGTCATTTGAGCTAACAAAATTGGTTAATATATTAAATAAACAAAATGCATGTTTATACCACAGAAGTCACACTGTTAGTCTAATCTTCATCAACATCAGTATGAATATTTAACTTCAAAACAAATATTGGACCAGGGATTTCAATAGAAGCAGAATCCTGCGTTTTGACGCGAGCAAATTAAAAATGACTCATTTTTGACGCAACCCTTTTTTCTGCCGTGCGTCATTTTGACGCATAGAAAATTTAACCCGTGTGTCAGTCAGTTAACATCTCCAGTTCCATGGTAATAAATCCCCCTGTGCTCCTAATCAAAATTAATGTTTCAGTATTTGAAACTCGGTCTATAATCGAGGGAATAGAGGTCTACCCCGGGCGTTGTTTTTTTATACTCACAAGTCATAATACTACACATAAACATTAAGAAAACACATTTTCTCAATTAGATATAAATTACCCGAGTAGAATTAAATTGCTACGTCTGACCTTTGACATTGTAAATGGCGGACGTATTGTAAATTAACATTAAACCTGCGTTCAATTTAAAAATGGCGATTCAAACAACAACAATTCAAATTACAAGTATTATGGTGATTCAATAATGGAGATAGCATTAACTGGATTTAACAAACATTAAATAAGGTTTGTTAAACCAGATAACAACAAGGAAATTTTGGATTATTAAAGTTAAACTACTACTGGTAAGGCATTCTTAAGTGTATATATTTCCGACATGTATAGAATTTGGATAAACAGTAATAGATATACTAGATGTTCCATGCATTTAGATTGTGTTTTTGTACAAAAGCTATCATAGGGATGATGATAATATGAGTTTTATAACAAGATAAATATGTGATGAAAAGGTGCTACAGGTACATATCTTAAATTACTTAAATGTGTTATGATGAAGTAGATTTTAATGAGCATTTATTGTTTTAACAAATAAACATAGTATAGTGATAGAAATAATAAAAGTTGTAAAATGAACATGTTTTGTTTTTGAAAAACTTAAAAGTCGATATTGTTCGCACAAATTATTGATATTTTGTCCTTATCTTTGTGTACCAATTCATTAAAATATGTTGTGTTATGTATCATGGTATTTTTATTTAATAACGCAGTATTACTTTTTTAGATATTGTGTAACTCTTGGAGCATGTTTTTATCTAAAAAAATTGAATAATACAGACAAAAACACAATTAATGCGCTTCAAAATTGACCCGAGAATTTTTCAATTTGACTCCTCAAAATTTCAGTCCAGGGGTCATTGACTCCTGGTTTTTATGGAATGAGTGCTATATTGACGTCATCATTTGAGGACGTTCAATTGAACAAATGATAATGGCGACTAAAATTCGATAAGCTCCAGCGTATAGCAGCGATTTGAGAGTGTTGAAACTGGCCCGACACTTGTGCTGAAATTTCTCATGTATATGGCGTTTTCGTCATATCTGGGAAAAATCCAGTTTTTGATAAAATGACGAAAAAGTGGTGTTTTTTATTGCGCAATCGCTATAAACACGTGGATAAGCCGGAAGTACATGTAGTGTTAATAGCAACCCTAAGACAATTCACCCCCACAAGACGATTCACCCGCTAGACAATTCAAAATTGATTTTAAATATAAACAAATTCGTACCAATAATATTTCGTACCCATATTTTTTTCGTACCTATTTTTTTTGTACCCATTTTTTTCGTCCTCAAATTTTTTTGTACCCAAATTTTTTTTTTGTACCCATTTTGTTCGTACCCAAATGTTTTTTGTACCCTAACTTGTTCGTACCCAATTCTTTTTTTCGTCCCCTTTTTTTCGAACCCAAATGTTTTTCGTACCCAATTTTTTTCGTAGCCCAATTTTTTTTTTACCCAATTTTTTTGTACCCATTTTTTTGGTACCAATTTTTTTCATACCCAAATGTTTTTCGTACCCAAACTTGTTCGTACCCAAAAAAAATTTGTACCCATTTTTTTCGTACTCAAATTTGTTTCGGACCCATTTTTTCGTACCAAATGTTTTCCGTTCCCAATTTTTGTCGTACCCAAATTTATTTTTCGTACCCATTTTTTTCGTACCCAAATGTTTTTCGTACCCAAATTTGTTCGTACCCAATTTTTTTTTCGAACCCATTTTGTTCGTACCCAAATGTTTTTCGTACCCAAATTTGTTCGTACCCAATTTTTTTTTTCGTACCCATCTTTTTCGTACCCAAATGTTTTTTGTACCCACATTTTTTCGTACCCAAATTTTGTTTCGTACCCATTTTTTTCGTACCCAAATTTGTTTCGTACCCAAACTTTTATTTGTACACATTTTTTTCGTACTCAAATAGTTTTTTCGTACCCTAATTTTTTTCGTTCCCTATATTTTTCGTATTCTAATTTGTTTTCGTATTCAAATTGTTTTTTTTTCCTACCCTATTTTTTTCATACCCATTTTTTTCATACACAAAGTTGTTCGTACCCAAATTTTGTTCGTACTCATTTGATCGTAGTCAAATTTTTTTCGTTCCCGAATTTTTTCGTACCTAATTTTTTAATTGGTACCCATTTTTTCGTACCTAAATAGTTTTTCGTACCCTTATTTTGTTTGTACCCTTTTTTTTTGACTCAAATTTGTTTCCATGCCCAAATTTGTTTTATTTCATACCCACATATTTTTTCGTACCAATTTTTTGTTCAATTTGATTTGATCTCTCCACTCATTCCATCCCGCGAAACCCTTAAGGTGTCGCAACTCTAGTAAGAAAAGGTATGTTTATATGGGTCTCTATTTGCGAAAGTTTGACTTTATTTTTTGTTAAAGTTATTGCTTTTATATTGAATTTGTGTAGAAAATCTTTTAGTATATTGTGACCTTTAGAAATTCACGGTCTTGCAATTCTCACGTTTCACCGGTTATCTATTTTGCTGCAATTTCTAACAAATTAAAATAAAACAAGGAAGTAGCAACTGTCATAAACTCATCACTCACCTTTCTTTTGATTTATCCGATCATTTATCAACCGTAAAATGCACGTATTATTAACACTAAACGAGTTATTTCGCACAATGATTTCCCACTCATCGTCAGCGCCATTTTGAAAAATTCGACAGGTTATATTACACTAATTCCATTTCCCACAGGGTCCCATTATAAAACTGCCAACTTTCAAAGCATTTTTCTTGTATCTCCTATATATAAAAAAATTGTTCAAGACTGGTATCATTTTAAAGATAAAGCTGTCCTCTTTCAATAAATGCAGTCAAAAATATATGGTCTCTCAACTTCTAAGAAATTAACATTCGCCCAAAGGAAAGCACCCTTGGAAAATAGAGTTTTGAAGGTGAAATTTCGACAAAAGCGCCGCACTTCAATCAGCGCACCCCAACCATTCATCTTTCAACGTAATCCCCACTGAAATGCGCCAAAATGTTGCAAACACACATAGGATGCAGGAATAAATTACAAAAAGCATGGGTGCGATCGCTAAATCGCTTTTAATACCGAAGAGAAAAGGAACTCTTTTGAAAAAGGCACTACAATTTTGTAAATTGGTTGCATGTCAATGAAATATATAGAGAATACTAGGTTAGCGTTGAATAGCGAGAAGTTGCGAGGCTTAGAACACCGAGAGCGCGAGCCTCTGGCTAGCAAAATATTATTTTATTCAACGAATTCAATAACTTTAGTATGGAACTTAATTTAATGTTCTAAAACATTTGTTCATGATTATTAAATACATGTGGGTTTTTGTTTGTTTGTGAAAAATAGTTGTTGGTTCTATTGTTTTAGACTAAAAATAACGAAATACAGAATGCAAATTTTATTTTAAATTGGTTTGAACAAACATAGTAAACATTAATTACGTAAAGATATTGACCGACAACATAATATCGGACATAGAGGATTTTACATGTTTTTTTTTTCATATTGAATTTATTAAACGAGTTCGATACACTGATAAATTGATTGCGAGGCTCTGCCGAGCATTTTATAATTTTATTCAACGAGTTTATTAAATTCAATGTCAAAAGACACTCATGTATTATTCTTTTTATCACATGTTCAATCTTATTGCTTATAAATATTGACATTAAGTCTTTCTTTTCCCTATATTAACGCGGCAAATTGAATCGACGTCCGTGCACTAAGAGAGACGTCACGTAAAAGTGTTATGACACGAGTTTATTATGAAAAAAAACGTAATGACTATTAAACTCCCACGACGTCAAGCATGTGATAAAATACAATATCGGAGACGTAACGAAACGCATGATGAACGTTTATTAAGAATAAGATACTGTTTTATCAATAAAAAGATAGAAGCTAGCATCTATTTATTAAATTTTCATACCTCTTTGTAGAGGAGTTCTTGGAGAATATTCGACTGGGCTTAATTTACTTATTTTAACTTCTTTAAAGACATGCTTCATTTCTTTTCACTACCGTAACAACTGGTCACTACCGTAACATTAACTTGACTTCCGTAACGGCATCAGTTTAACTGAATAGTGACAAATGATTGCATACATCACCTCGAAAAGTAATTGACTTCAATAAACAAAGTCATATGTAAGTATATGCCAAAGTGTGACCGGTGCTTTGCAATATATGGAATTTTAAAGAAAATTATAAAGACAGACTTTTTCACTTATTGTACATTGTTGTCATTAAATGGTTAGATTTTTAAGTTTTAATAATAATCTGGTTGAAGTAAGGTATAGACAAAAAGTACTTAAGACGTTAATTGGACTGATATCAAACATCGATATGAAAACAATTATTATTGCAAACACATATGAATTTTAATTAATGTTACGGTAGTGACAAAATGTAAACATTACTGTGAATTTATTTACATTACATTTATATTATTAGTCAGCAATAATATTGAAATGTTATCGTTGCAGTTGTTATTTTTCCACAGATAAAGAGTACACATATTAAATAACACAAATAAATTTATTACTTCTAAAACTTGGATTTTTATGCCCCCGGATTGAATGATCGGGGATTATGTTGTCAGATTTTTTTGTATCTTAAAGTTTCCCTTAGCCCATTTTCTGAACCCACCATAAAATTGCTGTTTTATTTTCCGATCGGGAATAAAAATGCAAATTTTGTCTATGAGTTTCCCGATCAGGAAACCAATATTGGGATTCCCCTAGTTTCCCGAACGGGAAGTTTCTTCCATTGTATTGGGTATTCGAACTTAAATGAATATCGATCCAAGTAATAATACCAAGCTAGGTATTGGGAATTCGAATATTAAGGTATCCCAGGCCCTGTCCTGTCTGTTCCGACAAAGCCTGTCCAACATATTTTTTCCCTTCCCTTGCGTGACCTTCCATGTCGTTGTCTGTCCCAAGCTTTCCCTTACCTGCTAATCTCGCCCAGCATGCCGTGATATGCTTTGTTCTTATCTAACTGCCGTGCCTTGACCAGCCCAGCCAAGACAAGTATTTCACTGTTTTGCAAAATCAGACAAACTCTCTAAATGAGAACTTTGGACCTTTATCAGATGTAAAAGGTTTAGGAGAATCTACTCTGCTTAAGGTAGCGCACGCGTATTGGGAACCTTTCCAAATATAATATAATGTATAATTTTCTTAATCAGCATCATTTCACTGAACTACATGCAAATGTGTAGGTAGGCTTTGCATGCTTTAAAAAATATACTGATTTTTTTCAAAACCACCCCACGCTCGGCTTTTGTCCTGTTTATTTGAACCGCTGTGGTATATGAACGTTCCATAATTCATCTAGATTTCCAAATATGGGTATGCAGTAGGCGTGCAAAGATGCAGTAAAGGTGTTTAAAGTTTAAACAAGATAAAATAAGTATTCTACGGAGTAACCTACGAAGTAAATTCGCTAAAATTTACTCAACGTATGATGATTTAATATCAAACTATAATGTTTCTTTAAAATGGCATCTAACTAATTGAATTTCCCACCCATCATTTTATGGAGATGTTTTGATGTTCGCAAATTAAAATATCTTTAAGAAAATGTTTATATTAAACTTTTCAATTTAATTAACTCATTTTTATCAAACGGATGTGATGTGAACGTACTTTTAAACACATGCTTGTTGGGTTTTGATTCACTATATATTTCTTCTCTTAAAATTTTGGAATTATTAATGGAATTACCATTTTATATGTTTGATTCTTAAATATTCAATCACCTAAGCTGGTTTTATTGGTATTGCGATTGTACAGTACCGCCCCTTTAATATTTTTATTTTTTATTTTACAGTACTGCCCCTAGATTTTTTTCACATCATCGTGTCATCGCTTCTCAATTGCGTCATACGATACTCTTTCACTGTTCTTGGCTACATTGAATTTTTTTACTTCATCGCTTCTATATTGCTTCATACGACATACTTTCACTGTTTAAGTCTACATGCATAGGTCATCGGGTTTAAAGCGTTAAATTGTATTAATATTTTCTCTCTGGTGTTTCGTGTTTGATTTATTTTCAATTTTTTGAAGTCACATAAACAACCAAGCTATGTAATATGGATCTTTGACACCCATTATTGCTGCTTATTCCTGTATTTGCGCGATGATGATCTGAAATATTAACTTTATGATGCTATATTCTTAAATCTTTTTTTAAAAAGAAGGGACGTAGTTGACACTAGTTCGTAGTTTCATTTCATCGTTCCTCAAAAAATTGTAACTCTGTTGCTCTGGTCTCTTTCCTACCATTGAGTAATAAAATGGTAATTAAATTAAATGTGTTTTAATTCCCTTTTATTATTATTTAATTTGAGCTACAATGCTATGATGTTTAATTTTATTTACACTTATAAGTATCATGAATATTGCTGGGCCAAGTGTTAGGTTGAGCGCTCTAAAACCGGTTTAAACCCCCAATGCTTTGCATTGACCGTTCCAAGGCGGTGACCCCAGCTTTATTCTTATATGTGTTTATGTTGTTTTGTATTGTGCTGATTTGTACTGTTAAGGCAATTGGTCACTTGCCTTAAATAAAGGACCAACTAATTGTATATAATGAGAATGCAATACTGCTTCAGCAGCTGAAGGTTCACTTCTTTATATTCTTTTACAAACATTTTTTATAACATGGTATCTATGGCAGAGCGCCATGAAATGTAAGTGGTTTCAGCAAAGTAGAAATTGAGTTGGTTAAAAACAAAGTGTCATAAAATTCAAAATAGTGTCATTTATGTAATATTTTGAAGTGAGTTTTTATAGATACAGTATATACAGCAAACATACCAAGAAATATACAGATTTACAGTTTACTTTTTGAAATAAAAATAAAAATGCAACATGCATGATTCGTATTTTCAGCTGTTAATCACCCAATTTAGCCATAACGTTATGTAATTTTAAAAATTACATTAAACAAATGATAACAATTGCGACATATTTAACAATAAACATAGCTTTTATGCTATATTAAATCAAATTACGTTAGAAAAGAAATAAAACGCGTCGCAAAAGTATGCGTTGTCGGCAGGATTCGACCCTGCGCGGGAAGATCCCAAATTATTTCTAGTCTATCGCCTTAACCTCTCGGCCACGAACGTCACACAACCTGTTGAAATTAGATATCCATAAGTAAACAGGCAATAAGACTCTTCGATCTTTGAAGAAATCGCGGGAAATCATTACGGATGCGTTACCTTAAGTGTACGTTGAGTTTGTGAATAACACTTATGCTTGAAGTGCACTCATACGAATTGATCTATAAATGGCGACTGCAAGCAACGACAACTTGTTGTTCAATGCAAACAAATTAAATGGCACATTTCGCCATGGACGTTAAGGAATTGCATGCGGTAGTAGATGTTCTTTCGCATTCGGTCGGTATTTATCGCACATTGGACATGCAAGTGCATATTTTGTTATTTAGTCTGACATTTTTGCCAAAACATACTATGTAGAGCGCAGAGTTCTTTTTTTCTTGCAGCCAAAGGGGTGTCTTTTACCTCCCTGATCAGCTTGTCGGGTGACTAGCAAACGCACTTTGAAGATACTACCATTTTTGAATGATAATTCGTTCATTTTAAATCTAAAATGACTTTTTACGGCCTTAAAGTATTTTGCCAGTTTGCGCTTCTCACCGTATTTGTTTTAATTCTGCATCACTGACCGGTATAACTGTTTCAATTACGCATGCACGTGCGGGTCAGCGAGTAATACCTCTGTGTTGTGAATTACTACAACGGCAAACGGTTGTAATAGTTGTTTTTCGGAAATATCCGGTCTGGGTATTTCCGATATTTGAGCACGCGCGGCAGGTACAAACAAAAGCTGGCTCGCATATTTTAAACGAGAGTGAATCAACAATTTCTTTTTTTTAAATATTACATACCACTCTTTTTCTTCTCAAATGTTTGTTATAGTTTATACAAATACCACGAATAATCATTTTTCTTTAGATGAACTAATCGCAATCGTGTTTCATTTGTTAGAATTCTATGTAACACGATAATGCTGTATATACATGTAAACAGCTTCGGTGACGTACATGTAAATATGTCATTGCATATACTGTGCGCATGTCCGGGCATACAGTTTTAATGGAAGTTTGTAAATGAAGCTAACTTAGCATTAACTCTATCATATATATATATATATATATATATATAGTTTACTATTTAAACATATTTAAAATCACACAGACAAATACCAAAAACCTAACATCCTCAGTCAATTCGTAGTACAAGAACTAATAAATCGATCCATATCAGTTGTATATTTATATGTGAATGGATATAGCTCTATTGTAATGTTTTTCCTTAAGTGTTTTCTCAAGAGAAAATAACATAATTCGTTAAAGAGTAAGACCTAAAGTTTTAAAGGCACACCACTTACGAGCTTTACCATATACTACTTTTATTTGCTAGACAAATAAAACAAGAACATGAATTGTTTATCAGCAGAAATATTCAATATGTCAAGCAGTTTGTATAGGTCCCTACATCACCATACAAATGACAATCTGCGCGACACACTAATCGAAACACGACATTTTATTATTCAAATGTCGCCCTTTTTTAGGTAGCCCAAAAGGCGATATATCGTGGTAAATGTCGCGCGTCGCTTCCTGTGTCGCCCAAAATATAGTGCGTCGCTTCGTGGGTCGTTATTGTCAAAGGACGAAACACGAAGCGACACACGATATTTTGGGCGACACACGAAGCGACACGCGACATTTTATTATTCAAATGTCGCCCTTTTTATTCGAATGTCGTGTGTCGCGGTCTAATTTTACACCGCGACACACGACACACGAATCGAAACACGACATTTTGGGTGACAAACGAAGCGACTGTGTTCAAATGTCGCTATAATAATATCGCCTTTAAAGCTAAACGTGATATAGACCTGAAACTTGGAATAGGTGAATGGCATTAAGATTCACCCCTTTGTGTCCGTCCGTCCGTCTGCCCGTTCGTTCGTTCGTGGTGAAAGCTTATAGTGATATTGAATTAAAACTTCATATGCTGAAAGACATAATTGAGAGGTGCAGTGCAAAAGAACAATTAATCTTTTCTAGTTATTGCCATTTTTAATTGTATACTTGGGTTTTCATGATTAATTGAAAACTGTTCGTGATATAGACTTGAAAATTAGAATGGGTGAAGGGTTATAAGAGTCACTTCTGTCCGTCCGTCCGCGGTGAAGGATATAAGTGATATTGAATAGAAGCTTCATAGGCTTAAATATATCATTGAGGAGGATTGCAGTGCAAAATAACCATTGCCATTTCTTGCATATTTTTTAGTAATTGCCCTTTGTAAATGTTATTCTTTTTTGTCATGAACATTGCTTGAAAACTATAAGTGATATAGACTTGAAACTTCATATGCAAAAAATATCCTTGAGAAGAAGTGCAGTGCAAAGGAACCAAGTTTTAATGCTTTGCTTGCCTTTTGTCTGTAGCATAACTTGAAGTTTTAAGTGATATTAACTTGTTACTCCATAGGCTGAAGGAAATCATTGAACAAAAAGTGCTGTATAACAGAACAATAACACTACATTGCACACTGTGTAATTGTCCTTTGTAAGTTTTAATACTTGGATTCTGTCTGTAGCGTTACTTGGAAAGTATTACCCAATTTTGTGATAAGCGTTCATCAGCGCGGTATTCGTGTCCTATGGACACATCTATTTTTTATTTGAAACTGTCTGAGACAACTTGGTTTGAAAAGTTATATATGCATACTGGATTGTGTTAAGTGTGTTCTGTCACTGGTAATGCTCTAGACGACCTGGCAGTCCTATTTCTATTCACTAATCATTGGAAACTGTTGCTGTCCAATGGAAGCCTGTTTTCGTAACGAGTTGCATCTGAACTTTATATGATACCTATATGATAAATAACGATAATGGAATGAATATAGGACGATAGAAGCGAAGCCGTTTTTGGTCATCAATGACTGATATCAACCAAAATATATTCAATGAAATCACGAACAATTAAGTTTTTAAAACAATTAAAAAACAAACATGTGTATTGAACAATCGATTACGCTCCACAAAATCTATTTTAGCCCTGCATAAAATGCACTTAAATGGTTTTAAATTGTTTGAGAATCAAACCAATTGCCTTTACTACACAAATACCGGTATTAAATTATTCTGTTTTTACGCTATTGTGTTCTCAAATTTATTAAAACAGACATGATATGGTCGTTTTATAGTTTGTGGCTTATTAGTTTTACGGCTATCGTTGACAAAATATCCGTTCACTTGAACAATCTCTGCAGTGTAATCTCCAAAACGACAGTGAGTACACAGACAAGTTAAGCGCCTATGGATTCGTAATATTGTTGCTTAGATTATGTGCTGCAAGAAACATTCGTACTATTTAATGTTTTTGAAAAGCAAAAACAAAAAAACAAATACCCGTTCTGTCGTTATAGACACCATTTTATTCCGTTGAAGTACCACAACAATGTATCACGTGATCATAGATCCCTGGCACTTGTCGTAAATATGCTCTCCTCATCATTGAAGTTAATACACGTTTCTAATTGTTAATGCTTTTTAAATCCAAAAATGACTTTACATTTGTAGTAATTAATATTTTACTCTCTTAGCGTCGTTACATTTAATATGGTTAACACATATATTTTACCTAATAGTTACTTTCTGTTGATTAGTAAAACATTAGTATAACATTATTCAGTTATTTTTATGCTATATTTATATATTTTTATTATTTTTGAAATTCTCTGTTCTATATGCATACACAACCAATCGGTACAAGTTGGGTCTTAACAACCACAATATCGTCTCTCTTCTTCTAGCACTTGCACAAAGATGCTTTGACCTAAACAAGAAGTAACTGATATTTGTTCATTCTTACATTGCAATGTGTCTCAGAAAGTTGTTACAATGTAATTGTTGCTCTGGTTATTTCTGAACATTGATTAATTGAATCGTAACTCGATTGAACACATGCGTTCTCCATTGTTTCCTTTTATTTTTATTAACGATCATACGAGGTAAATTTCTATTTACACTAATATGTTGTTTGAAGATCGCTGTGCAAAGTGTGAGTTTCCAGTACCCACAAACTTGTTTAAACCACAATGCTTATCGTTTACCTTTCCAAGGCATTGATCCCAGCTTTATTCAATGACGTTTGCATTTTTTGTGTGTTCTTACGTAGTATGCCGTGCTGTTTTGGCAGTTGGTCATTTGCCATGTACAAAGGACTAAGCATGTTAATTGTTGAGAGAGCGACACATCTTTGGCAGCTGGAGTATTACTTATTTATATTGAAAGAACAGTTTCTATTTGTATGCATTTCTAGCATTAGGGAGCAGATGTCTCAAGAGCATTTCTATTTTTCGTACGTTTTTATGGAATGGTGCATTTGTACAAAGGTATAAACCTTGAGACCATCTGAAGTCTTTTTACATTTAAGTTTAGTACTTTCAATAAAAATCGTACTTAATACTGCGCTTTATTTTTCATTATTTTTCAACCCTGTTAGCAGTTTAATTGTAGTCAAAATCTTACTTTGAAGTTCTGTTTGAAAACCAGTATAAGGTCGACGTATGAGCTTATTTTCCTATGCCTATGCTCGAATGAATAATATATACGTATACTGATTACAATCATTATATTAACTACAGCTCAACAAACGTAGCAGCATCTCAACGCAAAATCTATCCGATGATCTGGTTACTTATTGTAAATGCATATAATTGTGCTGATTGTTTTTTAATCATATGAAATTCCTCTCAGCATAAACAGTTGATATTTATTGAACATCTTTTTCTAGCTCTAATTATATTTTGGAGCTCCTTTTCAATTATTCAATTACATGTACTTACAAGCGCTTTTGGGATGTTACCTAGTATTCAGTCGAAAAGAGGAATAAACCTTAATGTTAGAAATTGAAGCCGTTAAAATAAAGATAGACCAACACCATGTTAAATGCATGTACTAAAACTTTTCCAAAAAGTAACTGTGGTCTGTAGCCTTGCGTAAAGCATTTTGTCGCTTTAAATAAATTACTTACAGTATTTGGAAATGTGCGAATCTATCAAAATGGCGCTAATGGTATTATTTTAGAGCAATAGTACAACAATAACAAGCCTAGTGTAATTATTTATATCAACATCGAATGGATTTTGAGGAAAGAATGTACAATTCGCTCAGTATTGAGAACAATGAATTGGACTTCTTAAGTGGTGAAACATTTTTCTTGAAATAGCTTTATGAGTAGCTGTTAATGTCACTTTGTTTTTTCTCGGTTTCCACTAAAGCCAATGGGTCCTTGAACAAATTTCTTCAAAAGGATGAACATACGTAATACGATAATTATATGACTCATTTGAACAAATGCCATTCAAACACTGACGACATAACCGTCGCACTTTTCTGTCTTACAAATTGGTGCTTATTTCCAGTTATGTAAATTGAAATCGGCACATTTTGTTTGTGTTTCTTTTGAAGATGTGGGCATTTAAACTCATACTTTTGAGTAGCCTTCCACTTTATTGCTATGAATTATCACCAATCGAGAACGAAATTATGATACGCATGTTTTGTTTTTATGCTAAATTTTATTTTAAGTAACAGTGCACCATTAGTTTATTTCCTGTCAAACAGCGATGTGGAGATTTGCGTAAAAAATGAAAAGAAGTCTACATCTTCAGTAGCTGCATTTGATTTGTAATTATAAACCAATCGATATATCAATCAACCAACCATAAAATGAAACATTTATAAGTATGCACTCACTTGTGTCAAACATAAAAGAAAATTCGTCGGACGTTATCGCGTTCTTCGTGGAAAACCGGAACATGCCGTCGGGTAAAATGTATTAATCTTTATCGTTTTATCGGAACGCTCGTTTGCACACTCGCTTATCACTTAGGCGACCCGGATTTGATTCCTGCTCCTGGTGCATTTGAGCTTTGTTTGTGGTCATCATACCGAACAAGGGGGGGTTTCCTCCGGGTACCCCGCACCGCTCCCACAGCACAAGACGACATCAAAATATCTTTCATTTAAAGTTGCTGAAAATCTTTCAAACGTTAGCCCAACTTTCATGAGTGTACACTGAATAGATAGGAGAGCTGGGACTTGAGCTTGGTCCGCACAAAAGCTTTATCAAGTTGTTTGTTTCCACTGATCCGACCGTCCCTATTTTTTGCAACCGACCCTTAACAATTTTTTTGACGTTTCAAAATAGCGTGTGTATAGTATAAAATATAGTGTAAAACAATTGTCAAATTAAAACGTTAGGCCGACGTACATATCCTCCTTTTTGGCAATATTAGTTGAAACAAACAACTTTTTTACGCGTGGGGGGGGGGGGGGACCTAACAAACTAAAAATACACACCAACGTAGCCTATCATCACATTGTTATGCTGATAACTAGAAAGTTGTGTTTGGAAATAATTATGAATAATTTGCAATTTTCAATTCATAAAACAAAATGCATATGTAGCTAAATGTAATTTCTAACATTTTTACCAAACGTAACTTCATACAACTATAAATGAAAATAAATATTCTGTATTGAATGCTGAAAATTTTAATTACAACTTTCTTATATATAAAGCTGTACTTCAAATCAGTCTTCTCGTAATGCCAGTTATCATAACTTATTATGAGTAATAATGACAACACACTGCCCAATCAACGTTTTGGGTATTTCTATGAACTTTAGATTATCAAGCATTTAGCAGTATTTGTGTGTGAATTGTTCGTTAATAATTAGAGTGTACATTAGTGGGACACATCTGCATTGAAGTAAATATACACTATCTGAATGTAATGTATATTCATGAGTACTATATGCATTCACATAAAAATACGGCGGTACAATACCAATTATTTTGATCACAGTAGAGCATTCAGATGTGTTAATCTATCAGTATGCATTTGTTTGGAATTCATATTTTAACTTGATCTTTTCTATTTGCTAATATGTTAATGCGTTTTTGTTGTTGTCCATTTTAATGAAAGAATAGGCATTCAATATTATATATTGTTGTCTGATACACCAATAGATCCCTTTCACGTACAAATTGGTTGGAAAATGTAACATTTGTAGAGTTGTTTTTTTATGCCTCAACAATAAAGTTACCTGAATTAATGTAGAAAAGAAAAAGTATTTATGTAAAATGTAGAAATCTTTAAAGAGCAATTACTCAAACATAAATCATTTCCCCGGAGCTACATGTAGAAATGCGCATCATATATTGTACTTAAGGCTGTTTATAGTTCCATAAAAACCGTTAAGTTGTTTCTCAGAACTGGCGTTGAATGTTTATGTATATTGCAGAAATATTCAAAGTACATAAGTCAGATGGATATAATTGACCCGGAACGATAATACTTAATCCGCATCTCCTCTTGGTAGTTCACGATGTTTTATAGTTGAATACAACGGATTCAATAGTTTCTGGAATTGATTAGGGACGGACGAACAGACGAAATGGCGAGGAAACGGATGGTCAAACCAGTGACTTGATGCGTCCTCTTAAAAAGCATAAACTCACACATTTGAAATTATATTTTTAGCATGTATTCGCATTACGAAACTATTATTATTATTAACATATTATATCAATATCTGTTTTCAAAGGACATTGTGTAAACAATTCCAGCATAAGGGAGCATTTCATACACCGTTTTAGTTAGCACCATACCTTTTAGCTTATATCCCATGTTTGTTTTCTTCTTTGTTCTGGAGAAGTTGTTGTTGCATCAATGTCACTAGGGTATTAACTTCAAACTATCCGGACGCATTTTATTTTGATCATCATACGCATTTTATTTTTCTCGTAAAATACAATGTATGATATATGGTCTATGACATAAGCATAAACTACATAATGACGCTTTAAAACAAAGATACCGGTAACACTAAAATAGCTCATGAACATTTCGCACATGTAAAACGAATTCAAAAGCTTAAATAGATCTATGTTTTATCGAAACAGTGGCCGTTTAATTTTATTTTGTATAAATTTTTGGCGTTGTGTTTGTTTGTCATTTGTACGCATTTCGGTGAGTTTGGGAAATAACGTCCGTCGTTTTCTGAAGAAAATGTTGACGAATAAGCCACACATCCCAACTTTTTTAACAATGATTAATATGATATTTCTAATGTTTAATATGCACCATCTTTCATATTTGTTGCCACGTTTTAATAAAAATGCCGAACAGTCGAAGTGCTGACAATAGTTGTTATTCGGAACTCTCATGTCTGGGTTTTTCCGATGTTTGAGCACACGCGTTAGGTACAAACAAAAGCTGACTAGCATATTTTAAAAGAGAGTGAATCAATAATTTCTCTTATCGCTGATAGTCAACACCACTTTTCTGCTCAAACGTTCGTTATAGTTGATAAAAAATACCATGATTTAATCATTTTTTCTTTAAATGAACTAATCTCGATCGTGTTTAATTTTATTAGATTTGTTATGTGTAATTATTAATGATAATAATAATATTATATAACAACAAAATACTTGAATTTTGACATTTCCTAAAAGAAACACTACTGTCGTTTAAATACGTATTATCCACTACTGAATGGGAAGCAAATCGGATATCGACGTTACTGGTCATTACTGTATTAATGACAATGTTTGTACCTCCCGTGCGCTCAGAAATCGGAAAAACCCACAGCGTGCGAGTTCGAATTAAATCTATTTACATGCAGTAAATACAATGTTTTTATTTGAATACCTTTGTGATTGTAGATCTTTCATTTGGATAACATTGATTGAAATTAGAAGAAAGGAATACGAGTTCAGACATTTAGACATAATACTGGTTTGATTACGTGTTTAATGCATATTTGTGAATATCCCGGAGAGAAGCGTAGAAGTCTACTAATAAGGAAAAAAACAAACACTTAATACTATGAACAGTAAATCATATTATCAATATCCTATTTATATTAAATAATTTACAATAAAACCTAGAAATACCACCTATACAAGGTAAACTGATTGTCTCAATGCTTTATACTCGAGAAAATTCTACCTAATGCTGGAAATTAACACATGCGCAAACTATAATGGAACTAGTTTCGTGAATTGAATATATGCCTACCATGTGTGTTTAAAATCCTTTACAGATTAATAAAGCGTTAGAAATTATTGCCAATTTAAGCATGTTGCAGTATTTTTGTGTAAAATTGTGCATTGTCTTAGAGTGTATATTTGTGGAAAACATGATCATTGAAATCAATAGTTTGTATTACCTGCTTTGATTTTTTCTTAATTTTAATGTTTATTTATGAATACTATAAATTATGCATTTTGTACAACAATACGGCGATACCATACACATTATTTAGGACACAGTTACACATTTAGACGTTCTAATCTTTAAAAATTCATACGTTTGAAATAACTACAGTACAACCTGTGTTAGTAGCCACCTCTGTTTTCAAACACTTGTCATAAGCAAGCACAATTTTGATTTCCAAAATGACCTTATAAAGTGCAAATGCACCTCTATTAAGCAGCCACCTGCACTAATTGGTCAAATCTGCTGCTTCCCATAGATGGCTGCTTAATACAGGTTCAACGGTTTTTGTAATTTTACTTCATTATTTGTTGATATGTCGATATTTGTATTGTCTTCTATTTATGAAATGTAAGGGGGTGAAACTCAAGCTGCCTGGCAGTATAGCACTCTAATAATCCAAAACTCATAAGAATGAACATTAAATCGATTACATATGGTTTATAATGAGATTCTTTTTCGGCGGCAAAAGAAAGATGCGTTCACATATTTCGACATAATGCTATTTCTTTAACAAATAAAAACATCAAATGTAAGAGAAGATGCTTAAACTGTCATAATATTGCCCTTCATATAATAAAGTGACAGTGCAGCATATTCGTTTTAATGAATCCAGAACACAACAATTATGAAATTGCATAAAATAATCAAGGGAGAAACATTCATCATCACTAGAAAGTATTAAATAGTACCAATTATATCATTTTCGCGCAATCAATCTGAAATTGGATCAACAATAAGACTAAACCGGTTGTGGTTATTTTATTATGGCGTTGTCGAATTTATATTGTTTAAATTTGAATAAAATAACTTTACCATTGAGAACAGTAATGCATGAATTTTTACTCAAAAGCAACATTAAGGTGCTATGATTGCTAACATTCACTGCGTAGCGGTTTCCGGTTTAGAAAAGAAAACTCTGTGTTTTTGGACAAGTCGAAAATTTGAAATGTATTTCTTAAGCCTAAATCAACTAACCAACGTTATATAAACTGCACTATCAAAGGCGGCGTTCGAAAAACAATCTTTACAGGGTCAAACCCACAACATATATTATTAGTTTTGGAGAATAAATTCCACATATTTTAAATTTCGCCCTAAGCCTGGATTTTATAACCATATACATATTTATTTAAAAAAAAAATCATGAAAAATTCATTTAACATTTGAAAACGTCTTCAAATGTATTTAAATATTTGCTAGGTCGAACTGTATCAATGTACAAAGTTTCAAACCGTAATCGTCGACAGATAATTAATAATTAATTACGAGAATTAAGTCGCCTTCGCCATAATGGTCGAGGTCGACTTAACTCTGCAAAACTGGATTTCGGCTTCGCCCAACGGTCGCGATAGTATTTATATATATATATATATATATATATATATATATATATATATATATATATATATATATATATATATATATATATATATATATATATACATTCGTCATGAATTCGTCCTCTATGTGGTTAATTTGTTGTTTTTTTAGGCCTGGTAACCACGCTTTTTGCTGAATGTAAACAGATTATTAATCCTCCTAGTTGTTACCATTTTAACACAGTTTTACTAAGACTGAGTAATACATATGGCTATGATTGAATAATAAATATGATATCTCTAGTATTAGTTAGGTTTTATAAAATTTCACCTCGGTACCTCGTTTTTAGCCGCACGCGATCATCATGATAAGATGAACATTTAGAGTGGTACCGACTTAAATCTTGACACCACAAGACAACTAGGCATGACGCCGGGCTCCGGAATAAGACTAGCTACAATAGCTTACCACGAAATATATATCGATGTGAGTCGTTATGTCCCTAAATAAAGTTGTCTTCGTGATGCATGGATTCAACGAGTAAATCATAAAGGCATGTAGTAAACAATCATATTCAAACGATATTGCAATAAACAAGCTTTGATATTTCAATATTTGAAAAATTACGTGTATGTCAGTATTCGTGGCATAATTGAATAGCCACATAATATCCAATGTTCAGGCCTAAAATACACGTCATCATCTTTAACTGAGTTTAATAAGCATCGTATAACACATAGATGCACAGTTTGTAAAGTGTCTAAGATATATAGTTATATGTAATTGTTTTGTTTCTCTTGTATTTCAGAATTTGTGCAAAGTGTTTATGAAAAAATTAGACTAAGAAAAAAACTACCATAAAAGTCAAATAGAGGCAAAGCAAATGCACATGGAGATAGAAAATTTGAAACGATTTTCAATTGAACTTGCACAGGTAATGGACGATATTGGGGTGACTGAAGAAATGGTATCTTTGAGACGCCATGTTAGTCATCTGATTGACAGATATATATCTATATGTGTGAACATGATGAAATTGCCTTTCAAACATTTCACGCTCGGTAGTCAAAACGAGGGCTCTACAACAATTGGTATGATGTCAGACACCGACAAATTTGGTTATCCTGAAACAGATGTTGCCCATTTACACTTGTCAGATTGCCAGGTTTCAAAAACCAACTATTGTGTTATAACTGAACCAACATCTTTACCACAATGCTGCAGCCTACAAACAGTGATACGATTCGCGAACAACATATTTTTTCCAATGAATAGGGACTTCCTATCTGACACACAACGCATTGCAAAACACATTATATGTGATGAACAAGGTCGAGTGTTGTATAACTCCATGTATACTTTAAACATGTTTTTACGAGAAACGGACTACATACGTCTCTTTCAAGGGCAACAACATGGACCTGCAGTTAGGACGCTAAAATTCGACTGCGTCTTTGCGATACGATGCCCTACTTTACCGGACAAGTGTAGGGTTTTGTTTACGAGACCAAGACCAGATCACTGGCCCACACAAGGATTGCTTTCAAAGGCAGAACAATGTGAAGTGTATATGGTTAATCCAGGATGTCAAGGTCATACATTTGGGTACGATAATGAATGTAAATTTAGCTTCATTAAACTACAATTCCAAACTAAGTATGTTGATTCGCAGTTTCGAATGCCAACTAACATGACTGAGCGTTTACTCATGTTTGATCTTAACAATGTACAAATGAAGGCGTATGTAATAACAAAAATGATCCGAAAAGAGTTTTTGCAACCACTGTTGAATTAACGCTTAAGTACTTTTCACATGAAAACGGCTCTTTTGTTAACAATTGAGCAATTTCCAAAAGAAATATGGAGAGATGAAAATCTCGTCCAGTGTGTAATTTACTGTCTCAACACACTCAAGCGTTTCTTGAAAAGAGGCTACTGTCCACATTACTTCATCTCCTCTGTTAATTTGTTTACAGGAAAACTTACGAAGAATGAACTTAACAATGTGAAAGAAAATATTACAAAGATGATTAAATCTAACTTACGTTGTCTTCGAAAGCTATGTATGGATGACGTAGGTCTGAGACTATCTGCGAAATCCGTAGGTCTAAGAAACGACAGTAAACTATCTGGCAAAGGTAATCGTTTTCAAATTATCACGCAGATGATACACAAAATGCGTCTTTATTATCTACATACACAGCCAATGTTGCTCAATCACAACGATTTAAAAATGGCGGCTTTAGCAATAAAGTCCGCAAGTGCAACCGATCAGGAATACATGTATGAGGTGGAATTTATTTTCCAAAGTATGTGTAGCAGTATAGCATCACAGGCAGCATCTGATTGTATAGCGAATTGCAGGGAGGTGACCTTTGACATTATCTGCATGTACGAATCATCTCTCAGATCAAAAGACATTTCAAATCATTTAAGATATGCGTCGATGCTAGTATGCACACGTCAGTTTGAACGTGCGTGTACATTACTGGACACAATTGAAAGTATGATTATATCAGGTTTGATTCAAATCAATGAATTATCGCAACAAAGCAATGATGCCAAACCTAAGTCAGATACAAAATCAAACAAGTGTACATCGACAGAAGTGTTAATGGAATATGCCGGAACATAGTGTGTCCTCTTTTGTTTATAAAAAGTGAAATAAATTGTGTTCCAGGCCATCTGATATACGAAAAGTGCATTGTTATCACTACAGATGAAATAACATATGCTGATGAACAAATAAGGAGTGGTTATATTTATCATGTATTGGAATCCGAGATCATCGCATTCTTCTACTATTTGCAATACCTTGCATCAAATAATATTGATAAAAAGCGATTTACATTAGCAAAGCTTTTATACTATTGCGAGGGCAAACTACACAGTAAATCGCTGGACCACACTTAACATGTTAGGTCATGTTTTTGAATTAGAAAACAATTTCGGAGATGCATGGACAGCATACAGAAGATCGTTTGTAATACAGCCACACAATAATCGATACTGCGTTGAATCAAACCATTTAGAGAAAGAAAAATTAAGAAGAAATTCACGCATTATGTTCTAGAGAACATTTTTTTTTTCATTTGCTTTGACAACGTGTGTATTGTTAGTTTTACGAAATGTAAAATTAGTTCTATATTGAATACTTAAGTAAGGTGTTTTCAATTGTGTATTATACTGTACTAATATTCTTCACTGATAATGTGCGTGCACTTATTTGTTGTATTATTGTTTTTTACTTTCATATTATGCCCTAACTCGATGGCTCTTTTCAATTGGTTCTCTTCGGTTCAAGAACTAAAGCCAAAGCTAAAAGACTGAAGCTTAGCCGACTACAATTGCATGAAAATCATTGCATCCACCGTTCATATTTGTGCAGTAACAGTGTTTATAACCGTAATGTGGTTGTATATTGTAGTATTTATCTCGAGACGAATCCAATGTATGCAGTGAGATACAGGTGTAAAGTGTAAAGACCTTGATATGATGTCGAAAGATAGACTATTTACATGATTGAACACATATTTTAGAAATATAAAAGCACCGTTTTTTAATATATTTTCACACATGTGTTCCTTGTGATAGATTTAATGTATATATATGTGTGTTATGACATATTTCCAATGTGTATACTATGAAAACATAATACACACGTGTATGTTGATAGATTATTGCTTACTGTTTGGAAATTGTAATTTGTTTAAATTGTGAAGGAAATTGGTTTGTGTTGTGAAATGCATGATGAACATTAATGGTGTTTTGTGTATAATATATACTTATCATAAGATATTAGATGTATTGTATTTGTGTGTATACCATTTAATATCATCAAAGAAATCAAGCAACAATACCACATGTAGATAGATGGTGTCACTTCTTTGTGCCAAATCTCTAAACTAGGAACTAATTGAAAACCAAAATGGTAAAATGTGCATACATCAAATGTCGCAATCAAATATGTCTACATGCATGGACATTGTTTAGTTTTACTTACAAAACGATACATGATGCGACAAATTGAGAGGAGCTTTTGTGTTTAATGAAAACATACCGGGCAGACAATAATAAGAAAGCGAAGAAGATGGTACAGATGCGTGTTGAATGCATGTGCGTTAAGTACATTCAAAAAAGTAGCTCGTTTAGTCCGCACAGGCTGATCAGGTACAACTCTTTCCGATCTTATAGAATATTTCGATTACATAATATCTCATCTAAACAAAAATCAAGTTTAGGCGGAAACTGTCGGCTTAGATAATCCTGTGCGGACTACGTTGTTTGAATCGTGATGGAGTCTTGTTATTGTGTCCATCAAAATTGAGCGATATGCGCGATCTATAGGAAACATATGCAACAAATTTAATTTAAAACTATAGATTGTTCATAGAAATTAACTTTTGTTCGATTTTAATCATAACTTTGTCGTATCATCCCCCAACGGACGTAATCTGCATAAGTAAATGACGCCAAATAACAAAGCAAATACCATTGTACGACAATTCAAATACCATTTTACGAAATTGCATCAGAGCGATCAAGTTTATACCGATGTGAAAGTATCTGTTGAACTTGGGAGCTAGTTACCAGGATTTCTGGGTTTGCTTGATCATCGAATTTAATACAAAAACATAAGAAAATTACCGACGCAACTTCGTCATTTTCCCAAAATCAGGGATCCACGAATGATCATGCCAAAGATTCAAAAAGATTTAACAATAAACGAGAGATGTTTAATAATTCGCGAAATATTTATTGTACAAAATTAGATATTATGTTATGTTAATTTTTAATTACGCTAAAAATGTGTATAATTATTTTTTGGCCACGTGTGAGCTTTGGAGCTCTTTAAAAACTGTTCATAACCTTAATGCTCTGGATTGATCGTCCTTAAGTGGTTATCCCAGTTGTGTTTGATGTGTAAATGATTATCTTGTGTACTGCATTTGCATTTGTTTCGCAAGGTAGTTCTGCCTAACTATATACCACACATGCAACATTGGTTGGTTAAATTCGATGAATATATTTGCAGGCGCCATGCATCATTACATTACATAACATGGAATTTTGGTATGGTGAAAATTATATGCCAATTTTCAAGTTTTATCATGTGTTTAGTGAAGCGTGTTTCACATAGTTATATGTTATTTTATTATAACACTTGGAGGTCAAGGAGAAAGTTGTCAGTTCGTGTTAGTATGTCGTTTGTCCAATTGCGTCCTTTACCACTTTCTGCGGAAAAAAACACGTGATACCAAGCCCAATGACACCACCTCTGTCCATGCAGGTCCAGGCCCACACGCGCACAACACCACGCCTTCGAGGACCTGCCCCACCCCCCCCAATAAAAATGGAACTGTGCACTTTGAACTACCTTCTTGCAGCCCGAGACATAAAGATGCCCAAGTATCCATCCCTTCTTGTATTTGTGTGTTATTGATTGTGCTTGAGAGTGATGTTGGGCTAAGTGTATGTGTTCTAATTAAAAAGGTATTGGTAACTTATATTAAATTGCATAATGCCGTTTAAAATGTATGGTATTAAAATAACATTTTAATAGTCAAAGATGCTTTACATGGTGTTGGAGGAATCCAAATATATTTGTATAGATATTGAGATACTGTAAAACCATAAATATTCGTTGGCAAATGTTTTTTTAAAGATGTGTTTTTCATTCGTGGGCATGTTAATTCTTGGATTTCTTATTTTGAAACAATGAGGACTTTGCTCCGCCAGTTCCCGATGTGTTGACGTTAATTTCATGGATCGGTCAATCCACGAAATAAAGAAAAACTGATACTGGTTTGGGATGTGTTTTCGCTCTCTCCCTCCTCAAGATAAAACGGATAATATTTTTTCAATTGTACTTGTTTAATTGGACAACTTAACCTACGTTATCCCTCGAGTAATTTGTTCGAACATAAACGCTAACTGTTTTTCAAGTGTATTTAGTTTACGCATTGCGACTTAAATGCAAATTTCTTACTCGTGCACTACAATTGCTTCTAAAATGTCCGTATAATTACACTGCGTATTAAAAGCGCATGCGTTTCACAGGATTGTCAATATTAAATGTGTTTGCGCTTGATTGCAGAGATTTCTAACAAATGTCATGTTTTTATTTAAATTAATGCGCTAAAACAGAAGATTTGAAAAACCTATTTTAGTTAACATATTACACATAAGCGTCAACCTATTTGTCCCGACGGACGGACGGGCGGGCTGGCTTGCTACCGGGCGGACTGATGGCCGGGCGGTCAAGCGGTCGGGCGGGCGAGCGGGTCGACTGGCGTTCGTTTTTAGGATGGACGGACGGACAGACGGACGGGCATGTGGGTATTCGGACAGGCGCGCGGGCAGGAGGGAGGGTGGTCGGGCAGACAGGCACGCAGGAAGACAGGCAGGCAGACAATTCAAATATTTTATTGACGTAAAATCAATTTAATTTAAGAGAAGATATTAATAGCTCATTTAAAATTAACGTAACGCAGAGCCTTTAAAGTTACTCACTAGAAAACGTATGGGCATTTGAACACACAGCAAATACCGTAATGCCGCTTACAATCAAAAGAAATATAACCATTTATTCAGGTGTGATAATTGATGTTTTGAGAGAGCCTACTTTAATAATTAAGTCGACCAGCGGATATTTCAGGGCTTATAGATTAGTTATATACACAGGGGAACCAACTGTTTACATAACTAATGAACCGTAAATTAAAACAACAACGGACCACTGAGCTTGATACGTGTATCGTCCTTGAATAGCCTACTTTACGCACATGCATTAAACCCAGCTTTTCCAGAACCTGAGGGCGAATGAAGCCACTAACGCTTCAGCTGATGACGTCATTGCCTGTGTGTACACATGTAAGCTTGATTGACATAACCAATTTCAATACAGCGTTTAAGCGTTTTCATAATTCCTGTATATTGAGTCAATATTGTCCCACCGAGCTTGCTCATTAGCAGCAAAAAGCACTGAATGGCATTATAAATACCGTTTGGAAACCATCCGATTGAGTAATATCGATGGATGCGAAATATAAGTGATCCGCAGGGATTTCCATAGATTGTCATGTGATTTAATATTTCAGGAGTCAAATGTAATTTTAAGGGACCTATACAGAATCGCTAGCACCGATATCACAGACAGGCATTCGATCTTCGGGCTTCGCATGGCATTTGAAATAACACATTAAACTGTTTATGCAAATCGCCTAATTTACTAAAGACCGTACGAGTCATTTTCACAGTAAGCGAGGGTTGTTCATTAATGCGTGTTTTAATCACGCTGAAATTTTATGTTCATAATGACATGAAAAAAATCAACGTTTGACAGGATTGATATTACTGTGTTTTTCGGTTCGAAGTTGTATAGTTATATTTTCAAATAGTAAATTACCAGTCATATTCATGCATTACACAATTAACGATAACAACTGATAAGAGCTGAAACAATATCGGTAAACAATGGTGCCATCTCTTGTTAGAGATGCATTTATAAACAAACCAACGATAGATCAAAGATTGCGCTCATAAAATGACGGTTTAAGAAATTCAGCAAACGTTAAACAGATTAGTACGTTATATGTGATTTGAACCTGTTATCAATAATTGTAAAACTCCGGCAATCAATGTCAAAAGATGACTGTCTGCAAAAAAAATAATACAGAAACATGCACTCGCAGCGCATTTTCAAAACGTGAACACGTTCAAATCGCTCTTCATGGCTAGCCTACGATAGTTTAAAGTAGCTGCTAAGTGTATACATTTTGTATGCATATAACATATTCGTTGGCTTGCGGGAATAACTTTCGGAACTAAAACGACACATTTTTTTGTATTTTCATATGACAAATTAATCATATTATACTTCCTCTCAAGTCATTCCATTTGGTCCAACATATGCTCCAGTGTCATTGCAGTCTTTCCAATGTATCTTATTGTTTGTACGTGTATTGTATTTCTTTGATGGCGTTTCCATAGATCTGGCCCCGTGTTCACAAAGCAAATTGAAATCGATTTTCAATGTCAAGTGACATTGATTTTCAATTTTTGTCATCGGTTCTCAAACTTGGTGTTCACAAAGAAAATCGATGTCAAATGACATCCAAAATCGATTTTCAAATTGCAATCAATGACACTGAAATTGAAATTGATATTGGGCATTGTCAAATTGAAAATTGATGACAATCACCATGGTAAGAAAACAATATGGCCGACATTGAAAGACGTCTTCGTCGCGCTGGATACATAAATGAATTGTTTCCAATGGATAGGAGAGTTTTCCGTGATCGAACGAACCCCGATGGAAATTCGTGAACGGTACCGGTTTTTCCCGGAAACTATTCTGTTTCTTGTCAACATGCTGAATTTGGAGAGGGCTACTGAACGTTCTTGTCCTCTTCCGCCGCTCATTTCAACTTTAGCGGCATTGCATTTCCTTGCAACTGGCACACACCACATTGTGACGGCAGGGCTGCATGGAATCTCAAGGTCCAGTGTATCTAGAGCGGTCAAGCAATTATTATAACAGGTGAAATCGACGGTCTTCTGCTTGGTGACTCTGGCTATGGATGCAAGAGGTATCTTATGACACCATATCAAAACACCGACAGTCCTTGTAAGGTATAGTTATTAAATGGATCTTTAAAACAATGAAACATATATTCAGAATTAAATTTTGTTAACCTTAGATTAAACAAAACAAGGGCTGTTTGTAAAACATGCATGCCCCCCATATGGGCTGTCCGTTGTAGTGGCAGCCATTGTGTGAATACGTTTTTGTCACTGTGACCTTGACCTTTGACCTAGTGACCTGAAAATCAATAGGGGTCATCTGCGAGTCACGATCAATGTACCTATGAAGTGTCCTGATCCTAGGCAAAAGTGTTCTTGAGTTATCATCCGAATATCATTTTACTATTTCGGGTCACCGTGACCTTGACCTTGTGACCTCAAAATCAAAAGGGGTCATCTGCAAGTCATGATCAATCTACCTATGAAGTTTCATGATCCTAGGCGTATGCGTTCTTGAGTTATCATCCGGAAACCATTTTACTATTTCAGGTCACCGTGACCTTGACCTTGTGACCTCAAAATCAATAGGGGTCATCTGCAAGTCATGATCAATCTACCTATGAAGTTTCATGATCCTAGGCACAAGCGTTCTTGAGTTATCGTCTGACAACCACCTGGTGGACGGACCGACCGACAGACCGACCGAAAGACCGACATGAGCAAAGCAATATACCCCCTCTTCTTCCAAGGGGGGCATAAATACTAATCATCATGAAAAGGTTTAATATTTACTTACAGGCATAAAGCAATGTCACCAAACTAGCATTAGTTCTTAACATTTAGTTGAATGATTGTAATATTATTAGTATGTTGTTTCCTTTACAGGAACGGTAAAAACATATCCTTATGTCGAACAAAGAGTGGTGATCGAGCAAGCTTTTGGCGTTCTCAAGCGTAGGTTTCCATGTCTACATTATGGACTTAGAGTAAAACCTGACAGAGCAGCCAAAATAACAGTCGCGTGTGTCATTCTTCATAACATTGGATTAGAGAGGCAAGACATGTTTTCACGAACATGTGAGGATGACACGGATCAGCCACATGTTGTTTATGAAGGAGATGGGTCTGGAAACAGTTACAGAGACCACATCGCAGAATCTTTCTTTTAAGAACATATAGTTATATAATAACAAGGGCTGTATGCAAAACATGCATGCCCCCCATATGGCCTGTCAGTTGTAGTGGTAGCCATTGTGTGCATACGTTTATTGTCACTGTGATCTTGACCTTTAACCTGAAAATCAATAGGGGTCATCATTCATGATAAATGTACCTATGAAGTTTTATGATACTAGGCCTAAGCACTCTTTACTTATAATTTGGAAACCAAATGATGGACGGACCGACCGACCGACATGTGCAAAACAATATACCCCCTCTTCTTCAAAGGGGAGCATAAAAAATCATTAATGAAATTATCAGGGTTTGGATTCACCAACTTTTTTTAGTCTAAAATGTAAGACTCAAACTTAAGAAAAGAATCGAAAAACGTTTTACCTATGAATCTGATCACAAAACATTCACAGTCAATTTGAAGATAACTAAACAAAGATTCATTCACATAATGATAAACTAACAAAGTATTATATCAATAGCAAAAAGATAAGAGAAGGATCACCGAGGCTGCAGATCAAGAAAGACAAGTTAGAACAAAAGAATAGGCATATCAACAGTATTATTCATTTAAACAGGTATATTGGAAACTGGAAATGTGTCTTAAATGCTAAAGACAAATGCATTTTAAATATTTCACCGGACACAATTATATCTTGAGTCAAACATGTTTCAAGGGGCATATTGACTGCTAACAACAAGTTAAATGGATATTATTTGCAGCAAAAGCTACAAAGGACTGATTCATGCATGCTATGTGAATTACATGTATAAATAATGTATGACATTAAAATATGAATAAGTGGAACACCAGCTGCCCATCAGTATAGCACTTTCATCATTTACCAAACTTGGTCCTTTATTTATGGTAAGTGGTGTTTCACTTATTCATATTTGAGTGTCACACATTATTTATACATTTAATTAATAAAACATGCATAAATCAGTCCTATGTAGCTGTTTCTGCAAATAATAGCTATTTAACTTGTCTATTAGCAGTCGATATGCCCCTAGAAACATGTTAAGTTTAAGATTCAAACAAAAGAAGGCCTTGATCCATTGCAGACTTTATATTTGAGTTTAACAACTCTTTTTTTAAAGTAAAAAGTTGTCTCTCTTGCTCTGCAGCCTCTGTGATCACCTTAATTCTAAGATCATGTAGCTGTTTTTCCTGCTGTTGCCTCTGCAACAGCAGGTCCAACTCAGCCTGTGCACGTCTTGTTTCCAGCTTAAGTAGCTCTTCTTCATAGCATCTGTTTCTCTTTCTCTTTTTCAACGATTCTGGAAGTTAATTATACATTGACAAATTCAAATTGTGCTTAAGAAAATAAATACTTTCTTCATTTTATCCATGTTAACATGCATGTTTTTGTAACTGATTTATGCCAGTTATGATTTGAACAATTTATATGCACAAAAGAAACTTCATACATCAGTGAAGTTAAAAATGACTCTGTTCTTAAAGTTTTAATTGTTATTTCAGTTATGTGCATGCTTTTTATCCTATTACCAGACCAAAAACAATCGAATATCAAGTGATCGTATAAATATAAGCTCTATGCTAATATCGACATTTTTAGACCATGGTTTTCCGATAATATATAGTATTTTAACTTTTTTCTAATTATAAACGACCACAAAATAATGGGAATAATAGAATATTATGTGCGTGTCGGATAGAGATCAAGTTTATCATGCGAGACTGAGAAACAAGTTGTAGTACATGTATATTCTCTTAATATAGATTGGTTTAGGGTATTGGTTTATTTGAGTATTGGTTTATTGTGTAAAAGGCAATATGACTTTCATATATCATCTGCATACTCAAGTTAATAATAGTGTGATGTATCAGTATGCTTCCAGATTCAGAGGATGTCAAAAGATGATTTTTGGTCTTAAAATATTGACATATTGAAATATACCTTTTGATGGTCTTGATGTTGAAGAAGTGGCTACATTCGAGGCAGTTGCAGGCTTTGATGTACACTCAGCAACAGTTAGTGTACACTTGGCTGAGGCTTCATCAGTGTCTGCCATCTCAGCAACATCAGCCACGCCTTCAATACAACAAATTATAACATCTATGAATAAACAAGAAATGTGTCCATGAGACAATGATGCACCACTAATTGGCGCCAGTCACAACTTTAGACAGACGGCCAGACATACAGATGTTACTATTAATGCCCCTTCACCATTTTTCGAATCACAAACATCGCAAAATAAAACCAATTAACATTCCACAAATTATTATTGCCAGATATGTATATAATGGTTAAATATTAAACAAGACAAATATATTGAAGCAGAGCCATTGTGTATGGTTCATTGTTTAATGTTTTCAAAATAATCTGGTAACGTATATTGCAGGTCGGTTGCAGTTCTAAATATTCCATTCATATTCATTGCATGTTACAAATTTGAAAGAAAATGCTACAGTGAAAAATAAATTAAAAAGATCATTATACATGCATAACAATCACCTGAATCAATGCCACCCGGAATGCCAATCAGCTGTGGCTTGTCGCGGATGCCATCTATGACCAGGTCTTCCACTGTGGTTAATACAGCTGGAGGCCCCCCTCCAGTTTCTTTTCTGTCAGACTCTTTTTTGGCTGAAATTAAGCGAGGTACATTTATGAACCATTCTTTAACTTAAATATCATATACTGTAATCTTTGAAAAATTATTAAACAATCAACATTGATATTTTTTATTTTTGATGTACAATAACTATTGAATTGAACAGTTCAAAAATAGTATTAACTGAAAGATTTAGCTCTCAGCACATATACCAATGTATTTTAAGAGCATACATCTTTATATTATAACAAATATTTTCTCAATATGTTGACAAAAATAAACACTGATTAAGGAATATGTAATAAAGATTAGAGATTACTTGTTAACTATTACTGGGCCAAAGGAACTCACTAATTCTATTATAATTTTTTAATACTCAGAAATTTATTTTTATCATCAAAAATACATTTAACTACATTTTGCCAAAGTATTAAAAATAATCAACAAGCATGAATAATGAGCGTGATTAAAGATCTAGCAAAATATTACTGGCGCGCAAAACACATGTAATGAGCTCATAATATTCAACAATTACATGAACTTTTTTATTTTTGTGTGCATAAAATACTTAATAAATTACATTTAATATTATACAGTTTTTACAATGGGTGCAATAAAAGAAAACATTTCACTACATTACATAATGAGAACATGTCATTTTGTTTCATTTTTACATTCTATTAAAACTGGTACATACGAACATGATATAAATGCAAAGTGTAAGGTACCTCGACATTTCAACTGCGCATACATGTCTTTTATTTGACGCACTGTCCTAGAACATTGTGCGACACTGGAGCTGAAATGAAAGGTAATATAGTCATATTCTATATGGAAGAGGACCATAATTGAAACATATTCATTGCTTCTTATGTTTTTCTAGGTATAAAACGGGACATAATAATGTCAAAATGCCAGTCAGAGTTACACAACTTTGCCTGCACAGTCCCCCTATATAGTAAGAAAGTGTTGCAAGTATGAAAGCAATAGCTTTGTTACTTTAGGTATAAAGTGGACCTAAGCACAAAACTCAACCAACTTTTCAATTTTTTAAGTATAAAAAGGGCACATAATTCTAACAAAATGAATGCTAAATACAGTTGTCTGCTCTTGTTTATAGGTTGGGGTCATGTTGATAAAGAAGTACACAAAATATAAAAGCAATATGTCAAAAGATATAGTCGAGCTAAAAATATATGACACATATAAAGACATGAATGTCTATAAAGGCACCCTAGCAAACATGATTTTGCTAGATCTTTCTTATTAATATTTTGTTCTGTCTTTGTTTTTATAAGAAAACATTAACATTTTGTAAAAAATAATCATTATCTATTAGAAACATTTTTTCATAAACAAAACCACAACAGTTTAGTATTGGAATTTTTTATTTTTTTTGTTTACACTGAGTAGCACTATTTCTGTCCAAATTCTCATTTTTCTCTCGCACAGTGTATTCTATGCAATCAAATTAGTGAACAAAAATATTTGAGATAGTCCTGCATTTAAACAGACAAATGAATCTAACTTTATATATATATATATAAATAAGTAATTTCCAATTAGATTGTATCCTATCATTTTGTGGTCATTTATCTCATAACAGTAAAAAAAATTCAAATGGTCCTTTGTGGATAAGATGTTGCAAAGGGCGCCCGTTGCAAAGCTTAATTATATAGCCCAATTGTAAAAAGTATCTCTAAATTTTTGATTTTTTTTAATATAATTTTGTAAAACAAAATTATATAACAGGTTGGTTCAGACCAGGGTAGGAATAACTACTTGCTCTTGGTTATACATGTAGGACTGTTTGGAAAGTATTTTAAGTTTAATCAGAAATATTTTTATATAACAGGTTGGTTCAGACCAGGGTAGGAAATACTACTTGCTCTTGGTTATACATGTTGGACTGTTTGGAAAGTATTTTACATGTAAGTTTAATCAGAAATATTTTGAGAATTTCAGATTGTTAAGCTTTTCTCTTGCAATGCATATACATTATAATCAGTCATGGTTTGAATAATTGATATTGTGCCATATCTCACACTTTGTGACTAATCATACTATGGTATTAATATTTAGATCTAATACTGAATAAAAACTACTATGTAGCCTCTTTTAATGATTTCATATAATCTTAGATTTAGGGCGGACAGACCAAGGATTAACATGCAAAGGGCGATCAGATTCTAGAACCTGTAAGGAATTATGGTGAACGGATCTGTTGATTAGGGCTCTGTATGTGCTAATAATAGTGTTAGAATAGACTAAACAAGGCCGTCATTTTCAGAACATACATTTAATCGTCACAAACACACAGACCCTTGATAGGCTAGATGCTACTAATACTAGTGATATTATTTGAGACAAGTAAACATGCCTAGAACTTCAGTGACTTGACGTTATTACAAATGATTTAAAAACATAATTTTCAGTTGCAAACATGCAGCTGCCAAATATTTTCAGACATTGTTTTTGTTCATAGGTCACTGAAACATTATGAATATATATATTAATGCCGAATTTTCTTACTTTCGGTTATACAGGCATGTGTTAGTTCTATCAAAACAAATGAATGTTTTGTCTACAGCCTAACTTCACTAAGACTAATAGTAAGATGACATTTCAAAACAAACAAGTTAATTGCGACTCACCAATTGAAGGTACAGCAACCTCTTGCCAGGTTTGTTCCTTTTTTTTTGCCACCTAGTGTGGCACCTTTAAATCGACAATATAACTCGTCGTACCAAAGACCTATCAATGTATATTGATAGGTCTTTGGTCGTACCGATCATTTATCAGTTGAACCACGAAGGTTTTTTCCGACATAGACCAATGCACCTGAGCAGTCATTGTAGCTAAACTATCATTGCAGCAGACGTCAACAAAAAACAACTTCCGCTTTACCGCTTACGTCCACAAAAAGTCGAAAAAAATCGATGTCGTTAAAACCGATGTTGAACGACATCAATTTTAAATAACTTCGTGAACTCGAACTTTGTCATCGATGTCACTTGACAACGATTTTCAATGTCATGCAAAATCGATTTTCGATGACAGTAAAAAGTTTTGTGAACACGGGGCCTGGCTTATTTTCCAATGATATGTCTGATCACATCATTTATCAGACATGTTTTCGATAATAAACTCTTAATGACTTTACGCTATACAAATTAGCCATATGTGTGTTCATAAAAGTATGTTTAAAATCGAATTAGGAACTACAAGGTAAACGGTCCATTAAATTTAACTTAAACCTGTCTTGATAAACTAACGCACGTCTGTAAATCATTTTGGTTCTTCGTTCGCATATAAAATATTCATTTTTGCCCCAATTAATTATTTTATGTTAAATTTTCAGTACAAAACACACATAGTTACAATTAATATATTTTAATAGAAATGAACGTATCAATGGCGTTGTTTAAGAAAGAAATTACACTGTCACAATTATCGGTACCCTTTTACTTTGAGAGTTGCGATAATCTGAAAAGACGTCATTAATTAACAAATCGCGCGTAACCGGTGAAGTTGCTATGATATTTATATCAAAATACCAACAGTGCATACAAAGGAGCCAAGCTCGGGGAAAAAGCTTAATGCATGTACATAGAGCATCCAAAAGGCCTATCTTTGAGTACACTTTCCCGCTTGCATATAACTGTTCGTTTCAAGAAAGACTCATCTAATCGCACATGCAGTCTAGGTGGAAAGTATCGCACCAAGTGTGCCTTTGCGAACTGCATTCAGCGATGATTTCCCAGAGTGCGGCTTAACTCTAAATTTAATATGAAATAATACAACACCTCCAGTAGTGCATTACGTGAACAAACCACGCGAATAGCAAACAATGGACATTGAGTCATAAACATATCAGCGACGACAATTTAAACTATGCAGTTTCCAATATATTCAGATTCATTTAAATGTGAAACACGATTAATTTGCGTCTGCAGTTATAGGGTAATTTACATAAGGGGCCTAAGCGATTCTATACAACTTCTTTATATAATACCTTACTTGTGTAGATAATCAATTGCATATGTAGGCATAATGACACTCCAGAAATGATATCAGGAAAGACGTTATTATTGTATTTAAAGCAATTGAAAAATTGCTTATACAAAACAAGACAATACAGTCGGGTCGTCCATAGGAGGCAAAATCCAATAACCGAACACAATATTAAGTCATTAATAGTTTTTTTCCTACTTTCTTATTCAGCATGTCCACGCCATTATGTTTACATATGTCATTCGAGCAATAAAAAGAGTTACCACCTATTCAGATTATTTCTACATTGCTCTGTATCCCTTAAAACTTGAAGAATTCATAGATAATATACGATCGTTAACAATATAAGGACATCAAGCATTGAAATACAAGGCGTAAAGTCAGAACATTTAAAGCAACTGTATGTGTGACGCTTACACACAAAACAATAACCCATTGAAACGAGAGCAAACGGATAAAAAATGTAATTTGACACCAAGTTAGGCACTCCTGGTGGGGAGTGGACGTGGTCAACATCCGATAAGTGGAATAAGTGTTGCTAACAATCACATACACATAGGCGAATCAACACTGTAAACGACGTAAATAAAATTCCTTAAAAAATTTAATTGGTGTTCAACGACATTCCTTAATGAGTTGTGTTTTTTCCGTCAGTATCTCTCTAGCTTGTCATTCAGTAAAAGTGGTGTGTGTCTAGCGGCAACAGTATGTGTACAACGATTCAAACAATATTATATATTGTTAAAACAAATAAAATACTTTGAATTACAACTCCATACTAGATGACCGAACTGTACATAAATATAATAGAGGTATGTTTGACTGTGCATGCCGCACAGGTTTATCATTGCGGACGCTTTCCGCTTTAATTCAATTTTTCTTTTAAAGAAAATCTTATCTTAGCGAAAATTGAATGTAGGCGGAAAGTGTCATCACAGATATCCCTGTCTGGGCAGCTTCAGCTAATCTGGGACGACTCTTACATTAAGCCCCGTTTTCCCATAACGATGGCGAAATATTTCTGCGTGGCAGTGTAACTAGGGATACTGTATGCTCTAAATACATTAGGAGTAGTATGTGCATGCCTGTTGTCTTTCTATTTCACATATTTTAGACACGAATTTAAACATTGACAGAAATCAGATTGTTTCTCTATGTTTAATTACGAGCGAAACCTCAAGGATCGTCTAGTGCCATTTAAATTACCTCACGGTGCATTGAGATATAAATATTTAACAGCGATACTCATTTATTATAAATGTTTTTTTGCAGTGGTAAGTTTTAGTTATGTTATATCATGAAGTTTGAGTATAATTCCCTATGAATTAAAGGCTCAAATGAAATGTTTTCCATGCTGGTACAAGTTCCACACAGTTTATATTGTTTAAAGCTCTTACGCAAAATGTGAAATTAGTAGTGAACGGGAAAGTTACATACAGGCATCAGGAGTTTTTATCAGTAATCTTTATATGATTGTAATCGATATATAATGACGAATTCAACGTGTAACACAACCAATACGCACATGCCGGTATTGAAAACATATTTATATACATGTGCGCGTTATGTTAACACTGTAATAAAAAAGCATTATGTACATTTATAATTACATCTACAAATCAAATGCAAATCATTTTCTCATATTTAAAACAACACTGATACAGAGAGCAAATTGCATATATATGATACTACATTATTGTGTTTTAAAACGTATACACATAACACGTTACTATCGCCGGTGTAATGACAGTAACACAAATGTTTTCCATGTTATAATTAAACTTCGATGATGCTCAGTACTGAAATTCATAACCAATAAATGTTCAGAGACATCACAAGAAGATACTCATAATCCATGCAGCATTGAGTAGAAAATGGTATTACATCGGATTGGGGATGGTGGATGTTGGTGATATAGAATTTGCAGTACTTGACAAACATTATTTTTGCTTTCGACGCTAGTTTTCGTTTATTTCGTGGGTTTACTGATAACCATAAACACACCGGGAATGACCGACCTAAATTTCTTCATTTCCTTCAAAATCAGAAATCCACGAATGTACATAGAGCTATCAACGGAGAAAAACAAAACATAAATTGAATCCCTATGAATAAAAATGATTTTATAGTATTTGTACTTAAATCTTTTCATGAAGAAGAGTACATTTATTTATTTCAATGAGTTGTATCTTTATTTGTACGTGTGTTTGCTATGCGAATTGTTATGGAATAAGACAAAGGCTATGGATGCTTTTCAAAACAACATTTGAGCATCGCTCTGTGAAAATGGGTAATGTGCATTTGCGTATAGTGTCGTCCCAGATTAGCCTGTGCAGTCCGCTGGGGCTAATCAGAGACGACAGTTTCCGAATTAACTAGATTTTCGCAAAGTTTTAAAGATTTAAAGATCGCCGAGATGTTGTCCTGTTTTATTCCATATTTTATTGATGTTCCGATAATGCTTATTTCTGGATATATTTTATTTCATTTATTTAAGCAAATCTAACTATTGCATTATTGTACTATTGCACTTGCAAATAAAACATCATAAGAAATCACTGCCTAATGCTAGAGAGAGGTCGACTTCCCAGGCCGTCGGAAAAAAAGCTGGATTTACAATAAAAAAGAATGGACTTCGCTTCCCATGTATGAATTACTCTCAGCTGCACACAAACGACCTGACTAGAGGAGGATTTCTGTATCGGTGTCCCTCATTGCCCCCAAACGGCTAAACCGGTAAAGGGAATGATTATGATGATGAGTATTACCGTGTCGTGACTTTCGAATAATTGTCCAAGTCGTCAATGAAGATTCTTTAATTAAACGTATTTTCAAAATAAAAAAACGTTAGTATTTACGTATGTCGTAACGTGCGAATGGCAGTACTATGGTTGATGAAACGGCTTCCGAATTCTTACATTTCAGTTATTTTTATTGATAAGGCAAAGCGATGATATCTTTAAACACAATTATGTGGTTTGAATACACATGCGCTTAATAACACACATTTCATGCGAAGGATATGTTTCGATTAAACGAAATCCCTTCTATCCAAACTTCCAGTTTTAGCGGAAAGTGTCGTCCTATGCTTGTGTGGACTGCAGTGGTGAATGGTGTAATTGTGTCCAAAAGTACATGTTCTACAACTAGACTCAAAACTATAGAACGTGCATAGACTTTTACTTATGTTAGTTTAATTAGGTGCCCATGCTGTGTCTTATCATCCTCAACGGACGTGATCTTCATCAGTAAACGACGTCGAATAACAATGCAAACACCATTTTACGACAATTTTACGGCAATTCAAAAACCATTTTACGACATTGCATCATAGTTACAGAGTTTATGCCTAAGTGCAAGTCTCTGCTGAACTTGGGAGCTAGTTACAAGGATTTGTGAAATAAAGTTGACTGTGTGTTCGGAGAAATAAACTGTAATATCTTAATTTTAAGGACATTAATTTTCGTTGATTTTGGTGTTGATCCACAAATTGAACAGAAACGCATCACTATTTCCGAAATTAGAGATCCAAGAATTAACGTATCCTCGAAGAAGCCTTTTTTTCAAACCACCAGATTTCAGGACAAAGGATATAAATGATTTTTCAATAAACGAGAGATGTTTCATACATTCGCGGAATATCTATTGTACACAATTAGATATTCTGGATTTTAATTTTGATTTACACTGAAATGTTTTGTGAATAATTTTGGCCACGTGTGAGGGTTGGAGCTCGTTAAAACTGTTTCATAATCTGAATTGTCTGCGTAGATCGTTCTTAAGTGGTTATTACAGGCGCGTTTGTTGTGTGAATATTTGTCTTGTTTACTTCATTTGCATTTGTTTCACAAGGTAGGTGTGTCGGCCTTTTAACACATGTAAACATCTGTAGGTTAATTCCGATGAATATATTTGCAGGAACCATGCATCATTACTTTGACTGTTTGTAGTGTGAAATTTAGAAACCAACTTTCCTGTTTCATAAATTGTTTAGTGACGCGTCGTGTAAGTGGTTATATATTATGTTTATTTGCACGTTGGAGGCAAATGAGGAAGTTGAGTACAGACCACGCGATATCAATCCCAATGACACCACTACCGCTCAAGCAGGTCAGGGCCCACCAAACCACGTCTTTAAAGACCTGTCCCCCCAAACCAAAAAATGGAACTGTGCAACTTGTGCAGCCCGAGAGATAAAGAAGCCTAATTGTCAATCACTCCTTGTATTTAAGTGTGTTTCAGCGCGTGCTCGGGAGTTATGTTTGGCTCAATATCTGTGTTCTAATTAAATAAGTATAGAAACTATTACAGACAGCGTGTATATACGATTTTGTCAAATATTTATGAATTTATATAACCTGTGTAAAAAACTTATTATAAATATATTTCAATATAAATTAAAATAAAAGTTAAGAAGAACATGTGTCGAAAAATGCGAAGTAAGCCAGATATTTAATTCTGAAATTGAAAACGGCTGTACAGCCGAATTCGCCAGCATGTATACCATACATGTACGAGGTGTGCATCTAAACTTACGAGGCGTGTTTCAGAAGTTCGTGGATTTTCGCTATAACTTTCATTTGGTAACATAAATGGACAAACAAATAGCATGTTAAGAATAGTTCGTCCTTTCCAAATATACTCTCCAAATATCATGGAAATACATAAAACAATAAATATATATCAGAGATTTAAACATGTGCACAATGCGCACACCGACGCACGTGTAACGTTTCTATTCAACGTCAATGACGTTATGAAGTTAACAACTGTACAATCTTTTCCACATAATCACCTCCAACGCGAATGCACTTTATGTGTCGAGAAATCCACTTGTCAAAAGTGTCTCTATACCAGTCAGCGTCAAAAGACGACACGATTCGCTTTGCTGCAACTGTAAGTTCCTGTTTACTTGCAAAGCGAATACCGCGCAACTGTGATTTAACTTCCGGGAAGACGCGGAAGTCCATAGGGGCCAAATCCGGGCTGTAAGGAGGACTTAGGCGCTGTAACGTGAAATTTACCGTAAATTCTGTTTATCAACGACATTTAAACCAAATTTAAATTCGCGTAACGCTCATACTTTTAATAAAATACACGCGTGCGCCGCATGTCGTTACTGAGGTCTCTATGGCAACGCGTTTCAAACGCGCTTTATGGAATTAATGCATTTTTAGCTTATATATAAAGTCCGTGATAATTGGTTTGTATAATATGTAAATTTCATTGACTTTTACCAGCAAACTAATAAGTTATAGCGAAAATCCACGAACTTCTGGAACACCCCTCGTAGTTTAACGGTTTATAATACAAAGACGAATGCTTCGGTTATTGTAGGAAAATATGTACGTCACTATCGGCTCGGGGCGCTAATTTGTCTTTGCTGCATTTTATGAAATTCGGCTTTAATGTATAAATTTTCTTGCCTATTTTGTGTTATTGTAACATATTTTATCAATATTTTACAATTAAACACATATAAAAAATCGTATATACCCGCTTTAACGTTTTATTATTTAGTATATTTTCGTTTTATATTTATGTTATTTAGAGAAATAACAAAGTTTAATTGTAATAGATGTTTTACCTTATGTGGAATATGGGGTGTATGTGTATAGATATAGGGATACTGTAAATCAATTGATTTTTGTTGGCAAAAAATCTTTTTTAAGATGATTTATTTGTGGATATGTAAAATCTTGGATTTCTTATTTTGGAGCAATGGTGAATTTGCGCCGCCAGTTTTCGATGTGTTGATGTTAATTTCATAGGTTGGCCAACCCACAAAATGAAGAAAAACTAATGTCTCACAAATAATAATGATTTTTCAGTATATTGGTTTTGGATGTGTTTTTGCTATCTCCCTCCTCTAGATACAACGGAAAATATTAGTTCACTTGTACTTGTTGATTTTGAAAACTTTACTTACGATAAACCTCGCGTAATTGTTCGGACATAAACGATATTTTTTCAAGTGTTTTTAGTTTAGGCAGCGCGACTTGGATGCAATTTCCTGACTCGTGCACAACAATTGCTTTTAAAATGTCCACATAATTATACTGCGTATTGAAAGCGCATGCGTTTCACAGGATTGTCAATATTTAATGTGTGCGCGCTTTGATTGTAGTGTTTTCTATCTAATTGCCTGTATTAATTTTAAATAAATGCGCTAAAACAGCCGATTTGCAATACTAGTTTTTAGTTAACATATAACACATCAGCGTCAACATATGTTCCCGGACGGACGGACGGACTGGCGGACAGGTGGGTTGGCTGGCTGGCGGGCAGACGGGTGGGCAGGTGGTCGGGCGGACGGGCGTTCGTTTTTCGGATGGACGGACGGACAAACGGACGGGCGTGCGAGTGTGCGGACGGGCGGCCGGGCAGACAAGCAGGCAGACGTATATTGACGTAAACCCAATTAAACTTAAGAGATGATATTAATAGCTTATTTTAATTTAACGTTACGCAGAGCCTATAAAGTCGATCACTCGAAAACGTTTGGACATTTGAACACACAGCGAACATCGTAATGACGCTTACAATCAAAAGAAATATAACCATTTACTCATAGTTATGAGTAAATTTATTATTCTCTATTCTCAAAATACTATTAAAATCTCATCATCTTTATAACCCATATCATCATCATTATCATTATCATACAAATAATAAACCAAAGACAAAATAGGAGTGAGTGCTTGTATTTGACAGGACTTTCAACATATAAATGCAAAAAACAATTCTTCTGACGCCCGTATGTGTTGTATGTGCAATGGATATAGACCTCAACGGCACCGCTCAATTGATGAGCCTCGAGACGACTGGAAACGGTGTAACATCTTTGTTCAGGTGTATAAAGAACTGAAACGATACTATTTAAATGTTGTAGGGCATGTAATTATGAATTCTTCACATGCACATGTGTGTCATGTGAAAAAATGCAAATTTATTCATAACAATTAGACGTCATGTATATATCTCAAATAAAGAGTTACTGTTTGAATAAACTGATCCCGGCCGATGCCCAAAGTGCACACAGGACGCCCCCAATGCCCATCAATCACGCTAACTTGCTTAAATATTATAAATTAACAATTGTGAAACATTAATTTGTTCAAAGAAGCTGCTAATATATGCAAGATTCATCCATCACCACCAATTAAGAGAAGTGTACATGACTTCACGTACACCCCATACAATAATCAGTAGTAATAAACGATTCAGGTAAAACCGCGAGCGGGATACGCAACCCTACTGCCATTTTTGTTTTCTTATTTTTTCTTTTAATGGCAGGGGGACGTATGAGGACCCATGGCTCGAGACCGGTGTCTAGGTGCCTTCATCACCTCCCGAAACCTCTAATTTTAGAGAAATCTACAAATAAGCAGCTATTATTAAACTGTAAACATTAAGTATTATTTAGTAAAAAATGTAATTAAAACATTACCAATTTCATTGCGCAAATTAACATGACAAACAAACATCAAAAGCATCCCGCACACACCCCGGACATCAACATAAAAACAAACAAATCACTCAAACCATAAAATCCATAAAGCACCTAAAAAGAATGTTGATAAATCATAAGTATTCCGAGAAATATATAAATGCATATGACGAACAGCTATATTAAACCGACTTCAACATCTAACCAGTCACACCAAAATGAAAATATTAAGTAATCGTACAATAAGAATGTCTTTAAAATTAAACGTATATTACGAAAGACAACAAAAAATAATAACACTGAAATTTAAACATACCAATATTTCAATCAATATGCTGGAGGTACTATCTCCAGGAAGTGAGAGTCTCGAAAAACATGACACCCATAACTTAAAAAAACCTCATTCAAACACAATATTTAGTAAAAAATGAGTCAAAATAATCAAGAAAACTTAGCTGCTTCAGACTTAAATGAAAATACACCCATCGTCTTTCCCAGTAAAGGAATCGGTTTGTGTTAAGATCCCATCCCACATTGACTAAAAACCGAACTGAAAATATACTAAATATAGACTTTATAATTGCAAAATTATAAACATAAAAGGAATGTAACCAATTATTTAACCATACATTTGCTCATTAAGGGCGGGCGGGCGGGGTTATCACCCTTTCGTTTTCTTGTTCCATAACGTTTGCCTGTCAAATACACCCTGGAATGGCGACTAAATAGATGTGCAAATCATATATACCCCAAACGAAAAACTCGTGCGCTTTCGCGCTAAAACATGAACAAAAAACCCGTGCATTATTCGCGCTAAACCATTACCATAATCTCTCTTCTAAATAACACGTAATAAACCATACTATACCGTATTTATCAAACCGAGAATAATTTCATTTATTCAGGTGTGATGATTGATGTTTTGATAGAGCTTACTTTATTAATCCATTCGAAGAGCGGTTATTTCATGGCTAATTGATTTGTTATAGACACTGGAAAACCAACTATATAAATAACTAATGAACCGTAAATTAAAACAACAACGGATCACTGAGCTTTATACGTGTATCGTCCTAGATTAGCCTATACAATGAGCCTGAACTAGATTTTCGATTATTTGGCGCGTCACTTTACGCACATGCATTAAACCCAGCTTTCCAAGAACAAGATTCTGAGGGCGAATGAAGCTACTTACGATTCTTCAGCTGCTGACGTCTTAGCCCGTGTGTACACGTGTAAGCTTCATTGACATAATCAATTACAATTCCAATACAGCCTTGAAGCGTTTTAATAATTCCTGTATATTTAGTTAATCTTGTCACGATTGAGTAATATCGATAAATGCGAAATATAATTGATCCGCAGGGATAACCATAGATTGTGAAACCAGGAGTCAAATAATCATGAGCTTGCATATTTCAGGAGTCAGATGTAATTTTAAGGGACTTAAACAATGTCGCTAGCGCCGGTGTCACATACAGGCATTCGATTTTCGACTTCGCATGGTATTTGAAATAACACATTATAAGGGTTGCTGTTCTACCGCATTACTTAAACTTTAGCGCTCACAGGCAGTTAGCCTATTTGTCCCAGAATATGGAATCATAGGGGGATTGGACTAACTAACACTATAACTGATGACGCCATTAACTGGGTTAAAGCGTGTTAGCTTAATTTACAGTGCAAATGTCAAGGCGTGAAGCCTTTAAGCGTTTTAATAATTCCTGTATAGTGTGTTAATCTTGTCGTACCGAGCTTGTCCATAAGCAGTAAAAGGCACGGAATGGCATCTTAAATACCGTTTTGCAACCATCCGATGTAAGCATGCGAACTATGAGTGACCCACACCGATATAGTAGACAGGTTTGTCTTTTATGCATTCGATCGTCAGGTTCAGCATGACATTTTGAATAAAACATTAAATGTTAAAGGGCTTCTGCTGTACTGCGTCACTGTAGTGCCCACTTCTTTCGGGCGTCTTTTCTATGAATAAGACCACGTATCAACTACCCGAGTAGTATGCAACTCGCATAACTAACTTTAAACCGTACGCTACATTCTGACAGTAATCGGAAATTGTTCTCTGTGTTTTAATCACACTATAATACTATGCAATTAACACGCCGGGAATGCGGATACTTGAGTTCTTCAGCTTTTCTTGCATTTATGTTCTGTTCATTTGGTTTTCAGACACGTAACATTGTTTGGTCGATTAATGGTATAGTACTTCGTATTGCGGAGCAAGAAAGTCGTGAAAAAACAGTGGATAATAAAAAAAAGAGATTAAATTTCATCGATAATCGTCATGAATTCGATGCTCAGTACGTATTTCAACAAAATAAAAATACTTGGAAATAAATAAAAAACGTGCCAACTAATCGAAATAAAAGATCAATATGTCCATTAATGTTACAACATGTCAAAATTTTAGTTGAATAATGTATTTGAGGAAATTCAAATGTTTTTCGGCTCTCCGGTGTGTGTGCTTCCCTCGGTTTTTTGTTTCAAGATCGTAGACGTCGGGATAAAAAAGTTATTGAAGGAAAACCGTCCACAAATCTGTTGTCTCCTTACGTGACGTTCGAGAAATGGGATGTACAAATATCATTTTCTCTTATAATTCACAGTATTGACGCACGTGTACGGTAACATATAACTAAAATCATGATTAATTCATTTTCCCGACGCTGTTTTTTCTCTGATAACTAATTTATTGCCAAAAACTGTTGGTTTAACCCCTCTTTTTTGAACTTTACTTCCTTTAAGCACATTTTTGGACATGACTTCCAAATGACCAACACAGCTCATACCCATGTAACAAGGTAATACACGAACTTTCTGTCGTGAATGAATTTACCATTGATATGAATGTTTTAAAGAACGTTTCTTCTGTTTTAATGTATACCACTTTCATACTTCCCAAGATACGAAACCGCAATCTACATCACAAAAGATGAAACATAACTTGTATTGCTATAAACTGCTACATTATATGGGGGGAGCTTCACTTTTTTGCAATATACATGTACTAATAAGCAGCATAGCGCCCTTTTTAGAAGGGATATTATGTTCGGATGTTATGTAATCGACTTACCGGTTCGGAATCCATTTTAAACTAATTGGCGGGTGCACACAGCAGCGGATAATATTCCAGGTTAAAAATAGATTTTACATCCGGTGATTCTGGTTTTGACACCCGACACATAATATACATTTATGAATGAAAGGCTTCATGACCGTTGACGTCGCTCTAGGTTACAAGAAAAATTCCCATGCACGGATTTCAACCGTCATTGTTTATAATCAATTAAGTGCACAAGTACTGGAATTGGTATAGCGTTTTTGTTTAAGGTGTATGTCCAGCGCGTAAGCCGGGAAAACAGGGCTTAATGCATTGTTTTTTGTTCAGCTCTCTCTATAATATTTATATCAAATCTGTCTGAAAAAATGTCGGTGAACATTAATCCAGTGTAAATTTTTGAAAATATTGAGGCGTTCATTAATTATGGATCTAAAACGGTGCATTAATCCGCATATAAAAAAAACACCGAGCGTATTGCATATTAGTTCGGAGACATGAAATTATTTCGAAAGATTGCAATACGAGGTTCAATTCTATATTAGCAAGTCTCGATGCGCACGATTACGCTCTTACTTCTCCGATATATTTGACTCTTATGAATCTTGGCAAATACATAGTGTTTATTTTGCTTAATCTAAATTAAGTTATAGATCTATATGTACTATAAGCAGCATAACATGACTTCCAAATGACCAACAGCTCTTTCATATGTGAAAGAGATTGACACGAAATACCTACCCATCTATAATAAAGTTTATACATGTATGTGTACTTCAATATTATAGTTTTATAGTATTTTATGTGGTGCAATATAAGTGTTTTCTTAATTATTTTACTGTATAATTATAAAAATGCTGTACAAAAAATCTGCCGACCAACTGAATCAATTCACCGATTTTAAAGAAGATGGGTTGAGTGGTGGCTGATGTACGAGATAATAGAATGTTTATCAGCCATTTCGGTAATATTTTAATTAATTAAATGTATTTTATGACGTGTCGACCTTATTCTGATATGAAATTTTCTTTAACCATTCTTTTACTGTCTTTTCAGATAATGAAGGTTAAAGGGCGATAATAAGTGCATCTTTCGTTGCAGTATATGTAATTAGGAATTTAAAATTAGCGGAGGACTGGGATACCATGCCCCATTCATGGACCACATGAGATTAAATGTAGAATATGCAAGAGAGAGTCCTTCAACAGAGCCGGATTAAAATAGCAAATAAAACAAACGAACCAAACAAAAAAATGTACAGCTAATGTATTGTGTGTGTTTTTGTTTGTTTTATCTTATTATTTCTACATAGACAAGTCTGACATATAATTGCTATGAGTGCTACTTAATTACACGTTTTGTTCCGTACATGTCATGATGCTAGTTTCTCACTTTTTATGAAAATAAACCATTATCTGTGTTACGTCATTTCTTCCTACAATGTCTCTGCATATATTTTCAATTGTATTCAGCACTTACATACATGATAAAAACAAGATTTGGGTCGGAATAAATTCGTTATGCATTTGATATATTCACATTACATACGATTAGAAGGCAATGTTAGGAACAAACGAAAAGGAAAAAAAAATTCTACGTGAACCAATACTTTATCCCCTCAATACAACAGTCTTAAATAATATGTATTCACATAGGTACAGAAGAGAAAAATATACATTTATATATTGATCACTTCTACTGAAATCATATCGTGTATTGCATTTGCACAAATCTTTCTATCCACTACAAATTAACTTTTTGCGATTATAATATAGTGACCAACTGAGAACTGGTTAAAAAGAAGGTCGTCCAAAATGTGACACATCAAAGTCAAATACATGTTTCAGTATCATTATGGTAAAACGCGTCAAATGTAATTGTATTAAATAAACAATTAAGATTTAAGTTTCCATAAAAAAACATCCACCGATATGCATCTTCTAGGCAGATGTCAGGTATTCCAAATTGCTTCATGTATTCCGAATCGCAACAATGGCAGTATTTGGTTACAGCAACCTTATACTAGTATCGAACCGGCTTTACCCTTTTCTGTTTTTTCATTACACTTATCTTGCATGTATATGTGATTGTTTGGCGTGGTACTTCGACGTAATTTTTTTTTGTATTCCGTTTAGAAGGCATAGTATTGCGTTTGATGCATATTCGAACATAAGTATGTACATATGTGTTAAAATAAACAGTTAAGAATTACATCGTGTAAATAATACATTCGAATGTCTTATATTACACACACTAACTGTTAGCGGTAAGTACGCGATAAAACATATAATAATAAAAAATATAATAATTAACAGAAAAGATAACTCTTGATTTCCTCAAGTGAAAATGTTTTCCAAAACATTCGAACCAATGCGGAGTTCATTCACGAAAGTTATTTCGCATAAAACCTTCTAACATAGGAAAGAGCTGTTTATCATTTGGAAGTCAGGTCCCAAAATGCGCTTAAAAGGAAGTTTAGTTCCAAAAAAGGGGGTTAACCCGTTATAATTCGGCATTAAGTTAATTAATAGACATCAAAACGCGTCGAGATAATAAAATAATCGTGATTTATGTTATATTTTACTGTAAACATTCACAAATACTGTTTATTTTGAGAGAAAATGATATTCGAACATCCAACATCTCGAAGGTCAAGAAATCAAACAACACAGTTGTCGACGGTTTTGCTTCAATAACTTTTTTATTTAGACGTCTACGGTATTGAAACAAAAAACCGAGGGGAGCACAAACACCGTAGAGCCGAAAGGGCTTTTTCATTTAAAAGAAATATAAATATAAACTGGCTTACCGGGTGAAAATATCCGATACTCCTTCACGAAAAACACTAAGACGACGCCATGTTTGAAGTTTTGCTCCAACGTTCTCACTTAAACGCGGTAAGCTCCCGTTAACGCTTGCCCCCCCCCCCCCCCCCTGAGTTTACTTTGAGAGATTAAGGCTTAAGTTGCGATAATCTGAAAAGACGTCATAAATTAACAAAATGCGCGTCTCCAGTGAAGTTGATATGAATAGGTTCATCAGAATACCCACACAACATACAAAGATTACGCGCTCAGGGAAACAGCTTAATGCATGTACGTAGAGTATCCCACAGGCCTATCTTGGAGTACACTTTCCCGATTGTATATATACATTTTCGTTTCAAGAAAGCCCCATCTAAACGCACATCCAGTGTAGATGGAAAGTATCGTATCGTAAGTTTGCCTGTGCGGACGGAATTAAGCGAGGATTTCTCGAAACGCGGCTCAACTCTCCATTAAATATAAATACACTATTGCGCGCCCAGTAATGCATTACGTGAAAATACCACATGTTGATCAAGCTATGGCCATTGTGCTATACACTTATCACAGTCAACGATACATCATACACATTTGTCAATCCACTTAAATTCAGTTTTATGGGAAACACAAGCTATTTGATTCTGCAGTTTGAGTAAAATTCACATAACGTATATATTGGTAGTGATACATTGCAAATATCAGATTTGAAATACAGGTTTCTATATCATTTTTTTTGCTATAGTAAGTAGTATAACTCCTGTAAAAACCATACTGGTGTAGCTAACTAAACGTAAAGGCGAGTCGCCCATAGCAGGTAAACCCCGATAGCTTAACACAATATTAAGCTACTAAGAGTTCTGTTACTGCTTTCTTACTACAAATGTGTTCTGTATTTTGTCAACCTGTTGTCCGAGCATGAAACGACTTAAAAGAATACAGAGAATTATCCGACAATGCTCTGTATCACTTAACGCTTGTATAATTCAGAGATAATATACGATTGTAAACACACATTACCAATGATCTTTTAAAGTTCAACTCATTTGTCGACCTATGTTTAACTAAAATGCAACGAATCAAGATGAACCTAATCGAAAATCCTATGACTTAATTATGTATAATGCGGCGTAAATAAGCGTGATCAACAACTTCAATATACATAACACAAATCGTCAAATACAGAAATTATATCTCACAGACAGAACTGTGATTGGCGTCTTTAAGATCTTCCGGCTTATCCATTCCATAAATTACAATGATGTTTGATGTACATTGGAATTGCAGACCGCGAATTGACTAACATGATTTTTATATTAGTCAGTGTACTTAATTAAAATTTAAGTCGTTCGGTACAAAACCGTACGGGTGGGTTTTATGCTTAACACCTCAAACAATGTTGATAGAGGGGAACACTCAATTATTAGTTTTGACAACCAGTACTTATGTTAGGTTTTTTTCACAAAACAACTAATAGTCTAAAGAAAGATTTTTATAGACGCACTTGTTTATTTCATTTCAATAAAAAAAACGCGCGCAAAAGAGCACAGCTATTGAATAACCGTGCTTAAATAATGTGCGTAAAGTATAAAATAAAAATCCAGTACAGTCGCATCGTATCATCCCTGATTAACCGGAGCCGAGTGTAAAGGCTAATCTGGGACGACACTTTACGTACATGCTTATCGCCCATTTTCACAGAACAAAGCAGATATGTTTGCAAACGAAAAATCACTGCTAGTATGGCATGCACATACTAATGATTGAGAAAAAAAAGGCTACGACAAAAGTAATGGATTCCGACTCGACAAACGGATATATGTAGATTAAAACAATAATTTAAATACAAGGCGTATAGTGAGAACATGTGCAAGATAATGTGCGTGCGACGCTTTTACACAAAATAATGAGCAGTCAAATTATTTCTTTTCCAGTTCTTAATCCATGAAACGAGAACACACGGATAGAAAATGCAATTTGACATCAAACTCCTGATGTTAAGTAAAATAGGCCAACATCCGATAAGTGGTATATGTGTTGCTAACAAGCAAATAAAAATAGGCAAATCAACACTGCAAACGACGTGAATAACATTCCTCGAATTCTTTCATTGGCGTTCATCGACAATCCTTTATGAGTTTGTGTTTTTTCCGTCAGTATCTCTCTATTTGGTCATTCAGTAAAAGTGGTTTGTGTCAAGCGGTACCAGTATGTAAACAACGATTCAAACATGGAGAATAATAGGTTAGTGGTGATTATAGATCAGGTATATCATGCGAGGTTTAGAAAACAAAAAGCACGAGCCTTGGCGAGTGCTTTTTCGTTTTCGTGCCGAGCATGATAAACCTGATCTATAATCAACACTAGCCTATTATTCTTTTTATCCCACTCTTTATTCGGTAAACCTTTTTATTTAAACAAAATTAGTTTAACTCGATCATTTCGCGTTTTCATGAGTGTTTGTCGTACTTTTACAATGACTGTAGTGTAACCAAGGTCAGTGCATTACTCCGCGCTCCAAAAAAATAACCGCTGATCAAATAATCATTTTTTTAAATCAGAATATTGTGACAATTGTGAATTGTGACAAAGAGTCTTGCGTTATTAATTACAATTTTATTCATATTGAATTACATATCTAAAAGTTTTATAACATCAATATAACATTTAGTTGTAATATACAAGGAACTACATTTGTTTACATCGTAGCCTAACAACGTAGCACGTGCCGTTGATTATAGATGAAATTTAATCACCGTGGCTTTAATCAACCGAATTCGCTGTAAAAGTGGGATAATATATTTTAAATTGTTAAAACAAACAATAGTCTTTGAAGAATAACAACATACTAGATGACCGAATTGTTCATACATATAATGGAGGAATGTTTGACTGTGCATGCCGCACAGGTTTATCAGCGACGACGCTTTCCGATTTTATTCAAATTTCCGTTTAAAGAAAGTCCTATCTTAGCGAACATTGAGTTTAGGCGGAAAGTGTCATCACAGATATCCCTGTGTGGACAGCATAAGTTAATATGGCACGACACTTACATTTAGCCCGGTTTTCCCATAACGATGGCGAAATATTTCTGCGTGGCAGTGTTACTAGGGATATACTGTATGTCCTAAATGCATCAGGAGTAGTATGTGAATGCGTGTTGTCTTTCTATATCACATATTTTAGACACGAATTTTAACATTGACATATATCAGATTTTTTTTCTGCGTTTAAATTACGAGCGAAACATCAAGGATAATCTAGCGCCATTTAAGTTAACGCACGGTGCATTGAGATATAAATATTTAACAGCGAAACTCATTCATTATAAATGTGTTTTTGTAGTGGGAAGTTTAAGGTATGTTACATTCGAAATTTTGAATATAATTCCTTTTGAATTGAAGGCTCAAATGAAATTAAAGGCTCAAATGAAATGTTTTCCATGCTGGTACAAGTTCGACACAGTTTAAATAGTTTACAGCTCTTTAGCAAAAGGTGAAATACGTAGTGAGCGGTTATGTTACCTTAAGGCATCGGGAGTGTTTATCATTAACCTTAATATGATTTGAATTGATGCATAATGGCCAATCCAACGTGTCGCAGAATCAATACGCATACGCCGGTATTGAACACATATTTCAGTTAGTTACGAGTAATGTAAACACTGTGATGAAACGTATTACGTATATGTAAACTTACATCTACAAATCATATGCAAATCGTTTTCACTTATTTTAAACAACACTGAACAGAGAGTAAATGACAAATATGTGATACTACATAGTTGTGTTCTTAAAACATATTCACATCACGCGTTACTATCGTCGGTTTAAAGTCACAGATTTATTTCATGTTATAATCAAACTTCGATGATGATTGGTACTGATATTTAGAAATAAAACATTTTCAGAGACATAACAAGAAAATACCCATAATCTGTGTAGCATCGAGTAGAAGATGGTATTCAATTGGATTGGGGGTCGTGGATGTTGGTGATATAGAATTTGCAGTACTAGAAAATCCTTAATTTTGCTTTGGACATTAGTTTTCGTCGATATCGTGGGTTAACATAACCATAACACATCGGAAAGGTACCGACGTAAATTCCTTCCTTTTCTCCAAAATCAGAAATTCACGAATGAACATATGCAACACAAACAGCAAGAACACTTTTTACAAATATTAAGCGAGCGTGCTTATGACGTCATTATTAATACGTCAGACGACAAAAGTCATATACAACTGCAGCTTTTTAGCGATTTTTTTAATATTTCTTTAAAAACAGGGACCTAGAGGTATGATAAACAGCAAAACAGGTTACTGATTGATCATTTAGTAATATATCAGGCTCGGCACGAATAAAAATAACGGCTCGGAAAGCCTCGCTGCTATATTATTCTAAGCCTTGCCTGATATTTAAAAAAAGATCAGGCAGTAACCTGTTATTCTCTATATATCCGCCACAAAACCACTGACATCAAACATCATTTGATTCTTGACAAGTCAATGCCTTAAAATCAATGATAATTTATGTTTGTTTATTAATTAATTAATTTGTATGTTGAAATAATTTATTTATGTTGATATAAATCTATATCTCATTCTTTTGACTTCTACAATTAAACGAAGATATCTGATTTATTGTGTAACGTGCGATATGTTTCCTTCTATGAGCATTTTGCCACCAGTTATCATGCTAGTATGAATAAGCAAAGGAACATTTATTCTTATACCTGTGCACGTAACAACATGTTGCCAGTCTGTTTTTTGTTAATTTGTGGAGATGTTCACCCACATCCGGGGCCTGATTATACATCAGATGGAAATTCTACCCATGTAAATACCAGAAATGACTATAAAGCTTTTGAAAAGCGTGGTCTTCACTTCATACACCTTAACGTTCGTAGTATTTTGCCTAATTTGGACGAAAAACGTTTATTAGCCAGTAACACCACGGCTTCCTGCATTTGTATAACTGAATCCTGGCTAGATGAATCTATTCCTGACTCGGAAATTTCAATTGATAACTATACTGTTTAGCGTAATGATAGAAATCGACAGGGAGGAGGCGTTTGCATTTGCATACGATTTGACATCTCGTTTAATCCACGTGATGACCTAATCTATGAAGATCTGGAAGTTACCTGGCTAGAAATACTTCTGCCGAAATCCAAACCAATTTTATGTGTGTGTTATACCGACCGCCGAAGCAATTAAGCTTTTATACAATATTAGAAACTGTTTGTTCATCAAATGTACATTTTTTAGAGCTCGGTGATTTAAACACAGACGTTTCTTTTTTGAAAAAGTGCACGTTGTATTCAGTATTTTGTAATTTTATTGTTATGTTTCATTTTAAACAACTTTTTAATAAATTTACTAGGATTTGTAGATCAACCAGTACAATTATAGATCTCATTTTAGTTTCAGACTGTGATAAAATTTCTCGGAGCGGTGTGCTTGACATTACCATACGTGATCATTTGCCAGTTTATTGTACTAGGGAAATTTCAAGAACTTTTGTTGGTAAACATAACATTGTGAAAGCAGAACTTTGAATCATTGCAATAAAGACAATTTTCAGCAAAGTTTATAATATAAAGACTGGAGTAGTGTTATGAACTGTGATATTGCCTCTGTTGCATGAGATAATTTTAAATGTTTATTTTTGTCAGTATTATACAAAATATTTCGCCTGTAAAGGAGGTTAGAATTAAACAGCGGACAGAGCCGTGGATTATTTCTGACATTCGTAATTCTATTAACGAAAGAGATAAAGCTTTTCGTTTATTTTAACAGGACAAATCTGATGTGAATTATGATAATTTCAAAAACCTGAAATATAGAACCGCACATATGATTCATGCTGCTAAGAAAAATTAGTTTACTGATGTACTTGAAGAAAACAAATGTGATTCTAAATCTTTATGGCAATCACTCAAAAATTTAGGAATGCCTTCTAAAAAAGCTAGCAGTTCTTCTAGTGTTAACATTGGTCTCAAAATTGACAGTGAAATATGTTTTGATAAATTTAATGTTGCTAAAAAAGTTTAAAGATTTTTATGTAAATGTTGCTTCCAAACTTTTAGAGAAATTACCTACACCTGTTTTTAAATTGGGTAAAATGTTTGTCCATAATGTGTATGCATCTAAAGGTGTTCTACCAGATATTTTTTCTTTTAGTATTGTTTCTGAGAAAAAGTATTAACATATCGGTATAACCTTAGTGCAAAAAAGCCATTGGTGTAGACCAGTGTCTATTCTTAGTATAATCTCCTCTAAGATCTATCAAAAGGTTGTGTATGACCAGGTTGAAGAGTATCTTTGTAAAAATAATTTGCTGTAAAAGTTCCGGTCTGGCTTTAGGCGAGGTAACTCAACTGAGACATGGCTAATTCATATTTAATATTTTATTAGATTCCAAATGGATCATGGCTGTCTTGTTGGCATGATTCTTTTGGATCAAAAGGCCTTTGATACTGTAGACCACGGTAAACTTTTAATTAAGATGGAAGCTAAGGTCTCAGTAAAGATGTTTTAAGGTAGTTCAAATCGTACATTTCTGATCGACAACAACTGGTTTACGTTTCAGGAACGTTTTTTCTCTTTTTCGAATATTTCGTGTGGTGTTCTTCAGGGCTCAATTTTAGGACCCCTTCTGTTTTTAATCTATGTAAATGACAAATGAGCAGTTATAAAAAGCAAGCTTTATTGTATGCTGATGATTCTGGCATTATGGTTACTGGTAAAAATAAATATGATGTTGAAAATGCCCTGAATGAGGAAATTGAGGTCGTTAGTTAATGGCTCATTGACAAAAAATTGTCATTACACTTAGGAAAAACTGAGTCCATTCTTTTTGGCTCTAAGCCCAAACTGCGGTTTAATCCTTATCTAAATGTATCATGTAATGGCCAGGTTATTGAGCCAACCTCTTCTGTTAATTATCTTGGTGTAACATTGGATCAAAATTTACCTTGTGATTCAATGGCTTCTTCAGTCATTTAAAAGGCAAACTCTAGGTTAAAATTTCTATATAGGAAACGTGAATATCTCACTGAGCATACTAAGAAACTTTTGGTTTTCTCTTATTCACTGTCATTTTGACTATACCTGCTCCTTCTGGTTCTATGGATTGAACAAATCTTCGATGAACAAGTTACAGGTAACTCAAAATAAGTTGGTAAGGTTTGTTTTGATTCTAGACCCACGGTCACACATTGGTGTTGAGCAGATTAAATTATTAAATTGGCTCCCAATATCCAAACGAGTCGATCAGAATATTCTGACTCAAGTATTTAAGATTGTTGCTGGTACAGCCCCGGACTATATGTGTTAGCATTTCATTCCGTTTAAGGAAACACATGGTCACAATACAAGGTTTCGTGAAAAAGGTTCTTTCAAAATTCCGAAGGTTAAAGTTTTCGGTATCAAATCCTTTGCGTTTGGGGGTTGTAAACTATGGAATGGGTTACCTCCTTCTATTACTAGTATATCTGAGTCCCATATGTTCAAGGTTGCCGTCAAAAAACACTTTTTAAGTCAGATTTTATAATATTCTTTTACTAATCAATCTATATATCTATCCATCCATCTATCCATCCATCCATTCATTCATCCATTCATCCATCCGTCCATCCATCCATCCATCCATCCTTCGATCGATCCATACATCCGTCCATCCACCCAACCACCCGCCCGCCCGCCCGCCCACCCAAAACCACCCACACATCCACCCGCCCGCCCACCCAAAACCACCCACACACCCACCCACCCACCCATCCACCCACCCACCCACCGATCCACCCACCCACCCACCGATCCACCCACCCACCGATCCACCCAACCACCAACCCATCCAGCCAAACTCATCCAACCATCCACCTACCCACCCACACACCCATCCACCCACCCACCCAAAACCCACCAACCCACCCACCCAAAATCCAACCACCCACCGACACAACCCCCTACCCACCCACCCTAATCCACCCTCCCTAAACCCACCCACCCACCCACCCAAACCCACCCACCAAACTGGAAAGAGGCAAACGGAGTTGTATTAAACTATCGAGCAATTAAATTTTATTTTATAAAATATTAATCTATAGTTGTTAACGAGAATGGTACAAAGTTCATGTGGCATCTCATCTGGGTCTACTCTGTTTGTCAAGGCCTTTTTTCTAGACGCTAGGCATAAATGGGTTAACCTTTCATAGTTGCCCTTATATACCTAACAAATCTTTCAGCGTTTCATCGATTCTCTCCTTATAAAACATTGCACTTTAAAAAGAATTGTACCAGACAGCAGTTTTCACAGTTCACCAAACACAATGCCAATGGGTACATAATATGCTTAAATGTGTTATTAAAGACCTCTCGCATAATTTGTGTTGCTTGATGGGGCACAGAGAACTGGAAAATTAGGAATAGTGTCCGGGGAAATGATTGCACGGCGTTGTCTCTCAATAATAATATAGAGACAGAGAATGTTTTATTGCATTGATAATTTACCTTCCAACTTCATCAATAATTAAGTTTGATAGAAGCTGTAGCATCGCGTTATGTTATGTTGAATGCATTTGTAATGCCACAATGAAAAATCAATTATCCAGCAAACACGCTTTCATAGAGCTAATTAGACTTCATAAGAATATATGGCGGTAAAACAACAATAAATCGCCCCCTTGGTGCAAATATGTACCATGTAACATTTTAATTAGAATGCACATGATACCTTTTTCCACCAATAAGGCGAACTAATTGTTTCACAAGGCTTGGGAAGAATCGATAATCAGCCCTTCAAATGAGGTATTAATTGGCGTCGTTATGGAAAACTGGGCGTCATGAAAGATCGTAAAGTGGCGTCGTAGATAAGACCGTGCAGTCCGCAGAGGTTAACTAAGGGCAACTTATTCCGCGTTTATGATATTGTTTGTTTCAGGAAAGTCTCTTCTTATCGAAAACTCAGTTGAGTAAGAAATTAATAATAATAATGTCATTAAGTGTTTTCTATATTATACGAACAAACTCTTCTAGAGGATTTTCTAGTTAATTCTAGTTTAAGTATATTTCTATTTTGACCATATACTCGTTTTTTTATGCTGGAAAATATAATGCCGATACGACAATACTCTGTAAATGACAAAAATAAAATCATAGACTAAACGCACACTGAAGCATTAAGTAAAATGTATGCATGCTATTTGTTGGTAACGATCCACAAGTAAGCAAGATTTTCCATTACAGGTCGTGAATTGTTTCGGCATAGCTTGTACGTGAACTGAAATCCAAATAATAACTGTTTGAACAAATCCGGTTTACGCATCCGCTCTCATTATTTTTAGAAATACTCTACCACCACCCCAAAACACAATAATAATACAAATAAATAAATTAATAAATACATATTTGTAAAGCTCTTTTACCCATTTTCAATAAATGTCGCCATGCAACCGGCCTTGTTGTTTATAATACGCTTTCGTATGTATTTCTGTACATTCTTTTTACATCCAAATAATTGATGTGTCACGTAACCGCGCTCATCTGACACCTAAACTACTATTTTATAACACAAGCAAGATTTGGCTTTATGTGCATACTCTAATAGATACTCGATACGAAGATGAAATAATGCCCATGTGTGGGAATGGTAAATATATCCAATTGATAACTTGGATAAACGATCGAAATGTGTGTAATAAAATGCATGCACCAGCGTTGTCATTTAATATTAACTTTACTTTTAACTTCCGACCACCTATACAAGCATACAATGTTTAAAGACGATTTTGAATCGAAATCATATCCAATGGATACGAATCTGTGTTTTAACTAATTTAAATAATCTCAGTTATGGCGAAGGTGAAGAAATGTACCAAATGGCGTTTTTGAGGAACATAATCATTATCGGGAAAAAGCGGGTATATTGGGTGTTACTTACATAAATTGATTGACAGGGTTATTAGTAGTCAATCTATATTTAAAACATTATTTTTTCTTATAACAATTCATTTCATTGTAATATAAAGGAAAGCCCGACTCATATCACGAGCTTCTGCGTGGTTACTCTCATTAGTCGTTATTACTACACCAATGCTATGTAAATTTCAAATACTACTTAAAAATTGTCAATTGTTAATAATCAAACACCATATATGGGTCTTTGTTTTAATGACAAATATCGTACATCGATATAAATTTGTCTCTGACTTCAAGAACGAAGCCAAAAACGACCCTTTGCAATCACCACACTCTCTTCAACGTAATGACATGTTTGCACTGTTTGAGGCATTTTGAAAAAAAAACAAGCTACAAACGCAACGCATCTAAATAAGGGTTTACACAAAGTTACACGCGGAATGTCGTTATTGCCACTTTGCAAATGTTTATTGGAAGCGTCGTTTGCACATTTTGTCGCAAAATAATAAAAAAAAACCGCAAAATTACACAAAAAATTGAGAAACGACAAAATAGTCCCAGAGTCAAAATACATAATATTTCATAAATAACACTCAATAAGCAATTTTAAGCTATATATTTAGTCACGAGTATTTCATTTTAACTTGTAAAAATAACACGAATCTGCAGTATTTCGAAATAAAGGTCAAAATCAAAGAGGTCCGTGCCCAAGCGCTGTGGTTTGGTATGCCTCACTTTGGTTTTCCTTACCCGGGCCTGCCTCTTTCCGGAGAAAACTCCTTTTAAAAAGCTTCTGTTAACCATTACACGATTTATCTGAGCTCTTTTAATCGTTGTAACTAACGTGCATTCTATGCATGTAGTTTATACAATGTTAATTAAACACATTATGATTATAGTGATGGTTAGATTGGAATAGGCAGATATTGTTAAATATATAAATTTAAATTTGTGTGTAATGTTTCATTTGTTTGAATCCCTCATCCTGTCAACGCTTGGCTGTGAAATGTGCCTAACTTAAGGGTCAGGACTTTCATGCAATTGGATATTCCAGCTAACTTGCAATGTGTAAGGTTGTCTTTCAAGATATGTATAATATGTCTTATTCAAAAGTACATTGTTTAAGCGATTTAAATGAAGTCTAAATGAAGTAAAGTGGTGGTCAACCAGATTGACGAAAAAAGAAAAGTTCTAAAATACCGTATTTATTTTACAATTATTAGTTTTTTAGTGATTAAAATATTACGACTGTCATATTAGCTTACTTTCAGTATTTTCGGTAATAAAATTTTACTTAGTGTGTCTATAAGGTAACTAGCAGTTATCTATAAATAACGCAAGTAGGTTGATCATCATCGTCCCTTTGTTAACCCAGGAGTGCAAATTGTGCTTGCTTAGTGAATTGTATATATTTTTTTTATATATATAATGATCAATCTGCTTGCGTTATTTATAGTGTGTGTATCCTTGTGTTACCTATTATTGCGATGTACTTTCGATTTCACATCGCGAAAACTTATTACCGAATATACTGAAAATATGAACACTTAACTTTTTTCAAGTAATGTAATATACCAGTCGTGATATTTTAATCAATATAAACTAATAATTGTAAACAAATCGGTATTTTAGAACTTTTCTTTTTTCGTCAATCTGGTTGACCGCCCCTTTAACTATTATTGTTTATGACTTGTGTTCCTAATGGAAGGGTCAGTACGTTTGATTGTATTACTTTAAATTTAATGTTTGAAATATTGTTTGTGTACCAGTACTTTTCACAAACAGTACAATTTTATTTTACAACCAAATCACTATAGATTTAGGTAAAATGTCCCCTCCTAATTAAAATTAGCATATTGTATTGGAGAAGATCAAGATATGATTGGAACGCAATATAAGACGCTCTATCAAACCATTTAATAAATAAAAATCCCAAACGCCGTTTAATGGTTTTAACTTTTCGAAACATATACTATTTCATAGTGTAAAAGTTGTATAACTTTATATACTCGCCTATTAAATACATAATAAGAGTAATAAACAAATTTGAGCGTTGCATTATATAAACATGTAACTGAACATTGTATTTTACTTTTAATGAACAATTTGTTATATTCGGCGATTATCATAAGCGTATGCCTGTTCCTCCGATTGCGATGCTGTGTTTAATTTAATGACGCCTGAATTTAATCTGCTAAATTATCTTTTGTCTTCTTTGTGGTCGTCTGAGCTGTTGGTGATTTTTTGCGGACGTTTGACGAAGCCATTGGATATCCTGTCGAATCGAAGGTTGTTAGTATCGGTTTCGTATTCATCTCTCTCGATATTAGCATTGTCGTTCTTCTTGACAAACCCGTTTGTTAAACGGTCAAAATACTGTTTATTTTCCATGTTTAGACCGCTTACATCTTCCGTATCTTCAAGCATGTCCTCTTTTTTGACGAAACCGCTGGTTAACCTGTCAAAGCCACGTTTATCGTCAACTCGAGAAGCTGCATTAGTTCCTGGCAGTATGGCATTGCGTTTAAATTACATCGCCTTTATCAAAGGTTTCGTCGTCCTTTTTGACAAATCCAAAATTGAGTCTGTCGAAAGGTCGTTTCACAAAGCCATAGTTTAACCTGTCAAAACCACGCTTTTGATCATCTACATTCATTTAAACTGGTTTATCAATTTCGCTATCAGAAAGACGTTTAACAAATCCAAATGTAAGTCTTTCAAACGGGCGCTTAACAAATCCAGAGCTTAATATGTCGAACGGACGTTTCACAAAACCTGAGTTTAGTCTGTCGAATGGGCGCTTGACGAACCCAGCATTTAGTCTGTCAAAACTTCGCTTGTTGTCGCTATCCTCTTCTTGTACTTGACCTGTCATGTTCCTATCAGAATCCTCCTTTACATCACTCCTTGGATGTTCCATGGGTTTAGTTTTATCTTCATTCTTCTGAACGTTAAGGTGTTGATTGTGTATACTATTAACAACAGGCGGCGGATGCCCTGGGCTGTTGAGCGTTTCTTGCGAATAAATCCCGACGAAAGTCTGTCAAAATACCGTTTGCCGTATTGAGGCGAATTCTCAAGTGCTGCTTTGTTCTGTACATCTTCCAACAACCTGTCGTTTATGTCATTATTGAACAATTCCCCATTGTAATCCGTGGTCTCATCGTTGTCTCGCTTTATGAAACACATGGACAGTCTATCAGAGCCCCAATGCCGTCGCCTCTTATACTCGAATGGTGCTCTGCTTGTTTGATATTTGCGAATAGAGCCATAATTGTCTGGTTAATATCGTGTGAAGATGAAAAGATGATAACCAACAACACCCGCCCTGAAAAATACACAATTTACAGTGATAAATAATCAAAACAAAATGTCAAAAAATACATCAACACCACGCCAACAACTTTTACCACTACTATAACTGCTACCTACAAAAACAAAACTGTTCTGATATAATGGTAATTTATGAGTTTTATTTTTTTTATTATAATTATTGTTAAGGAATCCAGTATGACAATGCAGTCATCGAGTTGTTCGAGTATACCGCATTTGTATATAACTTTTTCGACACAAGTTTAATTATAACGTGAAACTTAAATATCTTTATGGTTTTCTTCAGTAATAAAAAAGGAGATATGCATATAGCTACATGAACGGTTATTATAAATAATAATACTACACACATGTGTGCGTTTAAACATATTATGATTTTATCCGATATACGGTATAATCTTCTTCGTAAAATCATAGTAAATAGTTGGGAAAAATCTATCACTGACTATATAAAATGTGGATTTTAGTTGTTTAAATAAATAACACGAGCAAAAACAAAAAATATGCTATTAAATTATGATCGATTGCCAAATATGTTTAAAGTTAAACAAGAATAACTATTCCTCGAGATACTTCATACGTGTTTTCCGTTTTTTGCGGTCAAAGATTGTGTTTAACTACTGTAGTTATTTGAACGAATTAAACACATTGCCTTATTTATCATACTGCAAAGTGTGATGATGAAAACAACAAACTCATTTAATATTCTTAAATGTACATTTCAGGCATTAATTTGTATTATCATACACATTTTTGTATGGGTGATAACAGATACAGAACACGATTAAATCTCTTAAATTTAGTAAATTGAACGTGTCTAAGAAATAGTGCATATCATCTTCAGCCATTTATCAGTACATTAAACAACGAGTCAGTCACTCTCTACGTTGATCGGACCGTATCTGAAGGATGGGGTCGTATAACGTTTGCAGGCTGACTGGAAGTTCACTATTATAATGCGATAACTACTAAGTGGTATGTACCATTTCTCATATTTTACCATACATTGTATCACGTTCATTTGACGCCACAATTAAATGCAGAGGTCTCTGTTCAATCAATTTTGTCCACGTGGTAACTTATTATTTAATGTATGGACGTTTAAAATGGTTGATGAAATACCAATAAACAATGAGTTTGTTGTTAAGAACTGTTTATTGTATTGTCTTAATGATTTCGTATGCAGAACCAATGTTAATAGAACAATTGAACCAGACGAGGAAATATAAATGTGCATTGTGGTTCAATTTGCTGCGAATACCCAGTAGTCGGTATCCTAGAAACTGTTACTCAGTGCTTGTATTATTAGACAATATCAGAAGGGACTGTTGGGCCACAAAAATACCAAATCTTGTTCGTACAGATTTTAATATTCCTTGCATAATCAAGGGATGGGCGATAACACCTCATTTATTAATATATATAACAAACGTTTTATTTACTGCCATACAAAACATTGGCCAGACTCAATATCAAAGTCGCTGTTATGATTATTAAATCTTCAAAACGCATCCAGACCCCGATAAATATATTTCCCTCAGTGTCAAAACCAAATTTGAAATTGCTTCTGCACAATTTTGCAGTGGAAACCATTAACACAAAGTTGAACTTGGTAGACAGTTCAATTTAACATTTGAATCCCGATTCTGTACATATTGTTCAAATGATGATATAAAATCATTGAGTGCGGACACCACGCTTTTTCATTGTGACAAATATCGTAATATGGGCCAGTGGCATTGATTTACTAAATACACTGTTCTGCTCTGTTCTGTTTTGTTCTATAAAAAGACGTTGACGCAACTGCGTTTATTGATATGCTTGTAAATATGTATTCATTTGTGCAAATGAATACTTCAAGTATGTTACGTTATGCTCACGTTTCGTGTAAAATACAGATAATGTATACTTTTTATACACAACAATTTCTTAATACGTATATCATCGATTTTGTATATTTGAACGGCCAAACAATCATAGATTAATAGGAAACAGATGACACTACGAATATTGTTGGGAAATTTAAATAAAACAACAGCAAGTTTTTGTTGTGGGCACATACTTTAATGTGCATGTTATTTTTTTTGCTATGTTAAGCATCATATTTCAAAATAAAATTTAATTCCATTATGTTGATTCCATTATTTATTTCTGCCACAGTGACTAACTATCTCTGAAATCCGTAAAGTAATCACTTATACTTCAAATGCCTTTATTACAAGTGGCCGACCTTCAGCTGGTAACACATTTTCAAATAGCAAGTGTGTAACAAGTAATAATTGTCATAATGGATTAGACTATCGGCCGGAACAAATGGTGACATGTCGGTTAATTTTTGTTTTTGATTTTTTAAATTTGTCAAAAGGTGACAAAAACATAACCCTAAGTCATCAGGCCCTAAATTATTGAATCTACTACAAAAAGTACTCATTTTACAGTTATCTACTTAAAGATCTTGGGCGACTTGTTGGTCATAACAAAAACCTAAATATAACCCTTGGACAATGCAATTCGTTTATGTATCCCTTCCGTTAAGTATGCGCATTACATTTCAGACAGTGTACTCGATACAAAAGCTTCGCATTATGCGAATGATGAATCCGTTTTTTTGTCACACATATAAATTGTCGATTTTATAACAGTTCCAATTCCATTTGAAATATTCAACCGATCAAATACCGATATGTAAAGTTGAGTGAGTTTTTATGTTTTAATCTCTCTCTATAAATGGAATGGCCAGTCAGTTCTGACATACGAGGCTTATTTACTTAAGATGTCATTAACTCCTTATTTCCAAATATTTAGTAACGGCGTTTGTATGAGGGACTATCCGGTATCGCTTTAATCGATTCAACGAGCCACGCAAACCATATATATGTGCTATTTTTATACAATTTACTTACTTCCTCAGTCTTAGGCGACAGAAAACTATCAACAGTTCAAATACTAGATAGTTATTTGAAAATGCCAATTATTTGGCAGAAGTTGAAGAACTTTATATTTATCATGTACCGATTACAGATTGCTACTTGGTAAATATGTTTTTGGACTTCTATAAGCCTTATTTTCAAAAACAAAGACCCGTTTATCTCATTTGATGACGTTTTACAGGATCTCAGACGTCAAAACTATATATGTGCTAAAAGTCACATTTACTTGTGTGGATCGATTCTTAAACTATGTCGTGTTCAATATAGGCTAAACTACACTGTCAAAATTGGCTTTAGAGCGTTTATTTAAGTTTAGAGACTTGTTAATCATCTGTTTGCTAAATTTATTTGAACTACACAACACACTATTGTGACCAATGTTCAAATATTGTAAAACTATAGTTTAATTCTTTTAAGTTGATAATGTGCGTAATCGTGTATTTCTTAGTAGTATATATTGGTCGCACTTTGCCAGCTTGTATAGCATGAAACATTGTAAAATCATATATATATATATATATATATATATATATATATATATATATATATATATATATATATATATATATATATATATATATATATATATATCTAATGATTTTACAATGTTTCATTCATGTATATATATATATATATATATATATATATATATATATATATATATATATATATATATATATATATATATATATATATATATATATATATATATATTTATCATTGTTCAATAAATAACTTGTCTTTTTTAAACACATCGACACACACTGATTTCTTATTGAACAATAATTGCGATGCATATCTGTCATTTTCCGATGTGTTTGTGTTAAATCGTGGATCAGTCAACCCTCACAATCAACGAACACGTATGTCTTATGAATAATACTGATTTTACAGTGTGCATAACAACGAATATAAATAATGTTTATTTGAATAATCACAGCAATGATATTGTCTTTATTTATATATCTTTCTAAAATGACAACACCATATCTAATCACAGCAATATGTGGTTAATTTATTCACCGATACTACCAAAAATTACATTACAATTGTAATCGATGTTTGAGCATTTGTTTATTTAATCATTAGCCATGACCTGTATTATGTTGCGTGTGTGCTGCCCATTGCTTATTTATATTTAAAATACAAGGTATGAATATATGTGTGTATTTAAACAACAAATAAATACGAAACATTTGTTCTGTTTAGGTCTTGTCAACAACAGTTTTATATCCCGTATGTTTTAGATTTTTTTTTAAATATTGTACACATGAGCAAAATAGTATTATAATTATATTTTCAGTATAATTACAACCTATTCTTAAATTATAGACAACTTGAATTAACGTAACCTCTATACTTAAATAAATAAGGTTACACACTTTAATTTCAGAAACGAGTATCCTTTTAACGCAGTGTATATGAATGTGTGCATCATTTGACCTTATGGAAAGAAGTAAGAACTCGGAATTGTTTGTCGAGCTGATTTATGAGCAAGTGATGTTTATTCTTTTAGTAAAATCTTATAGTAAAATCACAAATATATGTTAGTGTTAAATAAGTCATGATTTTACGTGTACTTGTGTGTATTTTCTGGTATCCTATTTAGTGTTTGCCATGGATATACGCAATATAAACACTATGTCTTTTAGACTTATTAAACAATGTTATAAATATTTTATAATTGCGTAGACATATATTAAAGTTACCCTTATGACATTTAGCAATATTAAAGATATTTAATATATAAATGCGTCAATGCACTAAAAAATATTTATACATAACATATAGGACCTTGCATGAGTGGTCGTTTTGTATTGAATTTATTAAACGAGTCATAGAAATGAAGATACAAACGAGGCTTGCCGAGTTTTTTAGCTTTATTTAGATGACGAGTTTAATAAATTCAATACAAAATAACCACGAACCTAAGATTCTATTTATAACATGACCAACACATTTCATTTTTATTGTATGCTTTTTTTACCGTTTATTCACATTGTAAAAGAGTTTTAGTCAAGAAATTCGCTGGAATAATGACGTCATTTCACAAAAATGACGTCATTTCACAGTTATATAACTAGTGTAATAACACCTGTGTAATAAACAAAACTGAGCATTACGCTATTTCACTCCTGGAGCGTAGGTCATGTTATAAAATGTAATATAGAATCACTTTAAATCAGCTATTAACTTACATGCAGAAAACAAAAGATGCAAAGCGGAGTATTATGCTTAAAGTCATGACGAATCAAACACTGCAACGCGTTCTTCCAAATATTCGCTGCTTCTCCAATCGCAATGAAAATCATACAGAAGAAGTTGTACAACTGACGTCACATCTTCACGTCTAACTATCGTTGACACTGCATGAGCCAATGAAAATTAACAACGAGGAATATAGGTGCGCTATTGTAGATTGGAAAGTTGGTGCCGGTACCAAAAGCGTCTCTTTCATACCGTTATTGTTTGGACACAGTATAGCGAAGTCATGTCAAATAGGGAATACGCCCGGATAATTTAATAAGGCTATCCAGTCAAGCGGTTGGCAAGGAAAGTAAAGTCATTGTGCTTAAAGCTCTGGGGAATTTACACGTCTGGAGAGGTACGGGTTGGCTTCTTAACGCTAATTCAATATTTATTACAATAACCCATTTAGCTGAAAAAATATAGCGTCGACATACACGTATTCATAAAATATTAACAGACAGACAGACAGACAGACAGACAGACAGACAGACAGACAGACAAAAATATTTCTATTAGAGACTTATACAAAGTACATCGCCAATATATATACAATCGCACATATATATTGTCACGTGATTTTATAAAAAAGAAAAAAAGAAGAAAAAACATGTTAGATACAAAAAAAACAACACAAAAAGCAAAACTTGTGGTTTTTAAAATAAGATTGTTACAAATGCAGTTGGATATATATTACATCCATCATAAGTATACAGGAGATGAATATATTATGACAAATCATTTATAAGTCTTGATCGTATAGATAGCCCGTTTTTGACAATTAAAGTGACATATAAATAAGTTCCATTGTATCCACCGTTTTAAACACATTTAAATATTTATAAAGAGATGGTTTCATATACTAATTGTTTTTATGTATTTTTGCTAAACTCATTATACATAGGACATACACAAACAAAATGATATTTATCCTCAATGTCATTTAAATCATAGAACATGCAATGTCTTACAGATGCTCTTCATGATTTAGGTAGACTGTTTAGATATGGGTGATATACTAGACATCCTTTAAACTGCCTATACGTACTTGCGTACACTACACTGGCGAAAAGAAAGCAAAATAACCATCAATCGTTCCTTAGATAAAACAGTTTTTACCTAAACATAATCAACCATCGACACCAATTTAATTAACAATAACATAATAGTGTATACACATAAAATATAAAATATATACCTCATTGGGGAAAGATGTGAACAACTCTTTTTTTCAGTGTGATTAATACCTAAAAGTAATGCTTAATACGTAACTGCATTATATTTAATTCATAGCTAAAAACGGTCTTTTAAAAAGGTAGTTAAACATGTTATGCGCAAACTGAATTCCATTTGATCAGTAAACAAATCAGTCACAAGAGGAGCAAGACCCTTATATTCACATACAAAAATGTTCTTGATTGGAAAAAAGCATAATCAAAACTAACAAAATTCCCAATGACCACATATAACATGGATGAGTTTAACAAATAAGGTATCCACCATTCTCAAAAGTATATAGCAAGCATGTTGAGTATACGACTATTTAAGCGGAATGAGGCTTTGTTTTGTTTTAAACAATATTTTTTTATGTTTGAAAGGCCCCATGCGATTTTTTAGAGATACGCGTTGACTTCATGTGCAGGTTTTAGAATGTGTCGATGTCCATGAAGCTATGTACACTTTGTTGAAGAAGTATACTGCGTAATATCTGAACAGCCCTTGGCATACACATATTTCAGCCCTTGATTGCTGGAGCTGCTATGGTAAAGAATTACGCACATTATATTTCATATAATGTGAAATCCTATTAATGAATAATGAGTATTGCCTTAATTTTATAGCAAATATCGTATTAGTTCAATACAAATATATTGGTATTGTCTTATAATCTATTTTGATGGGGACAATTATTCAATCATTTTTTATTTGAAAGTCATGCATTGATAGCGACGGCTAATTGGCAAGCATGTTATTCAAATAAAATTAGCAGACCTAGTGTGGCAATCCAAGCAAACATAAATAAATGTTTTTTATAAATAATTTAAAAAAATTGTCACACAGATTGATTACCGGCATATTTTCGTATTTGTGTGTGAAGTTTATCATAACCAAAAAACTTGTATTGATTGGATGCCCATATATTTTCTACCAGTATTTTATCAATGGGTAAATACTATCGAAATTCAATATACTTTATGTATTCCAGTATTGCTTTTAAAGATTACATTGTGAGAATTTTTAAGAAAAACAGTGTTTTTTCCATTGAGGTTAAGTATATTTACAAACATGAATACATCCCCAATTAGTGCATTGATCAATTTGCCTGTTTTGATGTTAGTGTCCATACAATATCTTTTATAAAAAAATGGATGCATCGAACAAATCCAACCAAATCTTTCAAACCCTAGTAGGGGAGGAAAAAGTACACTTTCTTATAAGTCGCTCAGCTCTGTATAAAATGGATCCGTGCAAAGTGCCGTATAAAAGAAGCCTGCTCAGTCAGCAAAGGCTTATCAGGGTCGACACTTTCTGTTTAAACTTTGTATTTGGTTATGAGATACTTATTTTTAACATTTAATCCCATATACCTAAAAATTTTCGTTTCTAAACAGCATGTGCGGACTGCACATGCTTAAATGGGACAACACTTTATCATACCACCGCATTGATATCTGCCTGATATAACGTTGCCTGATATATTGTTTTATATCATGGTCAACAGGACGTTCTTATATCAGTCATGGTGGAGGATGGTCATTTTACTCGGAATCAACTATAAAGTAATAATTTTTAGTAAAATCGAATTAGATTCAACAAAACAAAGAAATTGATACCTAGATGTAATATAATTTAAACGAAAATTGCAACACTAACAGCAAAACAAACAACATTTTTTTACAACTATTAAGCGCGCGTGCTCATGACGTCAATATTAAGACGTCAAACGACAACAGTCATATTCTTTCACGCTGAAACTGGTTAACACCGTAATTGAAGTACTGAATTATTCACAACTAAAATTGTCCGTCAGTGTTTACATTACCCGGACGTTTGAATTTTGATAGTCAGTTCCAAACACTGCTTATTAAAACAGGAAAAATGTTGGAGACGATATCATCAATGATAAAATATCTGATGTCTAGCACCGATTGGACATAAATCCATCAACTTACTTCAAAATAAGTCAAAATTTAGCGCATCTTAACTACAGAAAATTAAAATCGATTTTTAGCACAATGCACAAAGTGTCGACCCTGATTAGCCTTTGCGGACTGAGCATGCTTCTTTTATACGGCAATTTGCACGGGTCCATTTAGACAGGTTTTTCAAGAACGAGGCTCATACTTGAACGGTTATCATTTTATAGGATAAGGTCTCTCCTGAAAACAAGGCACGTTTAACATCAATGCGATGAAATTCCTAAACTGCGAAAATATTCAAGACCGCACTAAGATGCAAAAGTAACAATGTCTAAAAACAAACAACGCAACATATATTAAAAGATCCAAGAAACAAGCTTTGGATTTATCAAGCAATTACCATTTACGTTTCGCAAACGAGTGTTGTCTAGCATAATGCAAGAGCTGATTGTGTTTGATTGTTCTTTTTGATTATTTAAACAATACCTTGAGCTATCAAATGGATATCTTTTTTCGTATTTCCCTATTGTGAGTACTGTAATGCAAATACACCTCTAGAATATGTCAATTTTTTTATGAGTCAACACAAAACTAGTTTTAAAATAAACCAACGGCGTTCAGAAAATAAACGCCAATCATATTGGCTGAGCTAAATTGTTTATTAACCTATACAATACTCTGTTCAAATTAGAAACTAAACAGGTAGACAAACAAACAATTAATTCAAAAATAAGTTTTACAATTATTTAAACAAATTAACACATTTCCGACAGGTTTGTGGAAATATATGCTATGACATGTGCGCAAACGGAACAATACAGACACAATTGAAATCCTTTTGATCCGCGTGAAGCAAAAATGGGTCTTATACCGCATGAATCAAGTGTAGCTCCAGAAGAGCCTGAAAATGAGTTACAGTGTCTGGTAACGGAAACACGAAACATCTTCTTGTTAATTTAGAGCAGACAGCGCAGCTATTGACCAGACTGCGCGAATGTGCCGACTGGTCTGGAGTTACGATGACTGTAGTGACAAAGTACCCATTTGCGCATTATGCAGCCATCTTTCTCTAGATTGTTTTATACCCGCGATAAACCGGAGCCAAACTCTTTGTTTTTCACACAGGTAGGGACAGACTGCTTGCTACATACATAAATTAAAACATTTCATCATCTCACATAGGCTAACCAAGGATGACATTTTTTTTCTTTTATATCATTGTTCGTTGAACGGAGGTCTATTCTAAACGAAAATTCAGTTAAAGGAGAGCAGTTGTTCCTGATATTCATGTGTATATGCTTTACAAACACGCATTAAGTACTGTTGTTCCAGAACAAGGTTCATACTATGAAACGCTTTATTATAAATAATTATGAATAGAAAGTCAGCAAACCATTGCAGTACACATATTTTAGTCCGTAAGAATGTTCAACCTCTTTCCAGAATGTTTGACTCAATATATAGATCAGGGTCGTTCGGGGGAAAACGGGGCTTAATGCATGGTCGTGAAATCTCGTCCCAGATGAGACTGTGCAGACTTATCTGGAAAGATACTTTCGTTATATGTGGTATGCTTCGTTTAAAGAGCCACCCCAGGGAAAGGCTAATTACTATTCATAAGATTCAATTATAACAAAATGTCAGGGAGCTATTTGAATTCACATTTGAAAACTATAATAAATCATGCACAGATACTTGTTAACAATTTGTCAAAATGACAAGTATCGAAAAAATGTCAAAGAGCTTACAAAAAATGCTCTCTTTTTATCGATAATTTGGAGAATAACTTATTTTCTAAACATAAGCGTTTATGTAAAAGCTTGCGGAAGTGAACACGAATTTTAATGCTGATAATGATTCTAAGGTTTCTTTTTCCCTATATTTATAAACGTATGCCTACTTACACTACTTAATGAATGGTTTTCAAATAGCGTGTGACTCAAGATCACGAGAAGCAAGAGTTTACACATATTTCTATTGTAAATTCGTAAATGCAGTAGTTTATGTTAACATGAACAGAACGTGTCGTGCTAAGAACGTGTTTAACAATCAATAACAGTGCATTTGCTAGATATAGTATAATTGCGTCCAATGCATGCTACAATAGTTTAGCTTTTTCCCAGTTATTTTAGTTGTCTCAAACTCTGTCTAAAGATTCCCAACGGGCGTGTCCGTTATCACTTAATGACAATTCAAATACCATTTTACGACATTCCTTTAATACAAGTTTATGACATTCCATTCGGGCAACGAAGTTGATGTTGGAGAACATCGATCCAATGTTTAAGCAGAACTTCAGAGCTTGATACAAATATTTGTGAAATAACAGGCGATGTTCACGCTGACTCTTGATTAAAAAGCATGCTTGGATATGTTGTCACAGTCATTGAAATAAATGGTCGCATGACTTTTGCGACCAGCGTAGCTCGAGGACAGCCTGAAGATTCGTTGGGAAAAATATTTGTCTTATTTATTATGATATTGTGATTTTTACCGCAAAGCATAATATACATAGATAACATATGATACACGTGAACAATAATGTAATACTCTCCTTGTTAAATTCTGGTAATTATTTGGATATAACAGTTTTATCATTACATTTCTACTGCTGTACAAGTGAACGATTTACTGACCGAAATCTGTACAAGTCTTTTTTATCCGTCTTCCAAACTTTTGATTTTGTATGATCGCAATTATCAAAGCTTTGACATGCATTATTGTCATAAGATATGCTAGTACTTTGGGTTTTGAATGTTTTCTGCATTCATGCTTGCAGTGGAAATTAAGTAAGCATAATGGCAAATAAAAGCTCTCTGACAAAAACAATAACAGGAAAATAATAAAATGTTAATTGACTATAATGTTTTAAAGTATATCTGGCATACTGCAAGTAATAGTGTGAATGCAGTATACAGTATTTGTTTTTAAATGAAACCTTGTATACATCGATTTAATCAAAACATATAGTAACGTTTACATGCAATTTTCTTTTGTAATAATTATCTTAATACAATGTTGTAAACAAAAGTATTAGGTGTTATTTTATTATACAATTGAAATTAACATTAGATAGAATGAAGTATATCGTCCAAATACGATTACACTACAATTTACGAAAAAACAGGGTAAAATCCATTTAAATGTGTTCATTTTATAACGTGTGTTGATTGATGTTACTATCGAGCTCACGGTAGTGATTCATTCAAGCAATTGCTTATTAGTCTTGATGAGCTGGTTATGTATACAGGAGAAGCTTCTATATGATTGACTATTGAATCGTAATTCAGAAAAACTACAATGACTCACGAAACAGACATTTGAACGATTTCCAAAGATCGGATGTGCTGGTAACATATTGCGTTTTGTAAGCAGGTTTATATAGGTGAACACAATTTTGTTCATTTGGCAAACGGGAACGCTTGTTTAAACCATATACTGGCGATTCTGATGAAACATAGCTATGGCAGAATTGCAATCAATACACCTATTAATTAGAGCTTTAGAAGTGATCGTTAATATAAATAGTTTCAACATTTCAAACTGATATCGAATTCCCATGTGTCAATCAAATATTAAAATTACAGTATTTGTATCTCTGTTAAAATATTCAGCAATAATTTGAAATATGAACTATTGTAAAAGCAATTTGAGTATTACCAGGCCATTATTGTGACACCATGAGGGTTTTTAATTTTCAATGTTTAAATGTCACTCGTTCTGAAAAACTGGGCTAATGCATATGCACAAAGTACCATTGCAGATGCATTGAGCAGAAAACGACACACATATCACCGACTATTCTCTCAAGACAATTTGTTTTGAGTGTTTCGGAAACCATATTTTTTAATGACATGTATACTCATTAGAAAAGGTTCTTTAGCCTAATTCTTAAATATTTTACATTTAAATTATGCACTTCATTTAATATTGTAGTTTATAGTGTTGTCCACATTTAAGGTCAGAATTCACATTTTGCGTCGTTATTCTTTACTCTCTTTCAAAACCCTACAGCAAATCAAAAATAAAAAAACAAAATCTTATGTTAAAAGTGACCAAACGTCAGGAATTTTGCATGTGTAGATATTTATAAAATGAGCGCATAGTAATTCAAAGTAAACATAAGCATATTATAAATATATATATATATATATATATATATATATATATATATATATATATATATATATATATATATATATATATATATATATATATATATATATTAATATATACAATTAGCAAAATGGACTGCGATGTATTAGGGGGATTTTGCCTAGAGGCAAAGTATCTACCGGATGGCTTGTAGTACATTAAGATTTATGCATATAGTATGTATAATCAATTTAGATAACATAGTTTCATTGATATCAGTTGTTGATATGGGCTGCAAAAGTGTCAATTAAGTTATATAACAACATTTATCATAGACATAGGTTTAGCCGCGAACTGGGAATAACGATATAAAATAAGTTTGGATTTTGTTTAATTTGTTTTTGCAGATATATATATATATATTTCCTCTTTTACCTTAATGTTCTGCAAGCCATCCGGTAAGAACTTGTGTCTCAAGACATAATCCCCGCTAGTGCATCGCTGTTCATTTCGCTAATTGTGTGTGAGATTATGTTTCTCCTTGTTCGCGTTTCAATTTATCTTTAATGAATTCGTTTAATCCGATTTAAAATCACATCATTTGTCAGATATAATTGCCATAATAAAATGTTTAAAAAGCAATTAATAACTGCTTTGTGTTTCATTAACTAATACACTAATGAATTAACATTTGAGTCGATTTCAATTGCTTCTGCAGGTCGAATGACATCAGCGTAATAAGTGAATATAAAATAACGATACATCAGTACCTCCAGCGTCGAATTTACAGATCAACTTCTACCGACCCTTCGGATTATTGTCTGATCAAAGGTAGTTAACGAATATCGAGTGTGGTCTCGTGTTTAAAATAAGTCGACTTTTAATAAAAGTTGTTGTTACCGCATTACAACGCCTAGATGCGTTAACCCTTGCAATATTGTAATATTTCGGACAAACATCAATTTAGGCGAAAACAATGAATACGTTAATCTTGGAAATTTAATATGACTTCACGTGACATAATTTATCATCCGCTTTGCCAGGTAAAATAATCGGGGCTGAAGCAATGTTTTAAATCGCTTTGTTCTTTTATTTATTTAGATTTATATATTTGGTTAAGCCTGGGGATGGTGTGTTCATTGTTGAATGCACTGCCATTTAAAACTTATTTCCAGATTCACATAATGGTGTGTTTGCGTAGTATATGTTCAATCAGTCCGAGTTTAAATTACTGCAATTAATTTTTAAAGGGGCATATTCAATTGACGCATTTGTGTCTCTAGTGTAGAAGTACATGGGATTGACGTTGCAATAATTGAATGTTTGTTTTCAAGTGTATTTCGTCGTCGATGGAATATTTAAGTCAGTGTATAGTAATAAATAGAAAACGAGTTACATAGACAGATGGCAGATGGTTAAATTTAGAGCCTTAATGAAGGTGCACTTTGATTATACAACACAGTCCTCTGGATGTCTAAGATTTCGCGAGGACGTTTATCTTTTCCAAATGTTAGGACAAAATGCATGAAAGGAAAATGGGACACTGGTCGTGGTGGATTGTGTAAATATTGAAATAGCGTTCGTCGTTGACCTACTTTGGTAATTTAATTTTAGAATATAGATTTCTAAGAAAGGCGAATCTCTGTAGACCTGAGGCAAAACCCATGGCTATATTTTGGAGTTTTATTAAAAGTTCATTGTCATTAAATTGACAATCGTCAAATACAATGCGCTCTTATTCTAGTAATGATAACATATAGAAACTGTATATATTGTTAAAACAAAATTAACAATATGTATTTAAGTCTGATAACTCACATAATTATTGACGCGGATTTTAAAATATTATGAATGCGATTGCTTCATTTGCAATCACAGCTCAACGTCAGAACACATCATCGCTGAAAAGGACATAGTATCGTCGTATCATGATCATCAAGATGATGATGATAATGATTTTTGTAACTTTCTTGGGGTTAGGGGGTTACAAAGACGGTTTTTCTTTTTACAGTCTTATGTTCATGAGATAATGCATGTGATATTAGATTCACAATGAGATACGGTCTATACTGTTCCGCACCGAGCTAAGGTTCACTACCTTAAAATATAAGACAATCCAACAAACCCTATCAGTGCTAAATTACATTATATTATCAGCAATAATAGGATTAAATAATTAAAGGTACACACTCGGTTTATAACAAAATATATATCACTATGTACATCATAAAAAAATAATATTAAAAACATTTCAGTGAACTCCGACATGAACATGGCAGATATGGATTGTCTACAACACGTGGACAATAAATCATACAAATCATACACTTTGACAAGAGCACGAAATTATTACATTCATCGTATAAATAATATATTTAATTGAACCTAACAATTGAAATTCTCTATTTCATGCACTTACCAATCTAAAGATTTGATTGTATTTCTCCCTTTTGCTCTACCTCTTTCAGTGGTGTTAAGGGGTTGGCCTTTCTTCCTGTGCTACATACATACTGCAGTAAGTTAAAACAGGCACATCATGAAAGATTCGTGACTAAGTATAGTAAGTTTTATAAAATTATTCAACTGCCATTTTGTTTCCAAGACAAACTAGGTCATTTACAAAACATAAAAAATACATTACAACCATAATCTATTTCTAGACAGAAACAAATGAAAGCGAAAGTTGAAAGTAAAGAGATAAAACGTTTACCTACAAACTGGCTGCTGCTGGACTTATTAATACAAATGTAAAAAATAAAAACATTCATCATGTCTTGCTGCTTTGACAAATTGAATCGTTCTGCGAAAAAATTCCCACGCGTTACCTATACGCATGCACAGTCTTATTACAAATTTACTGACACGTAACATTATTCGTAAGGGTTACATTCTACTTAGGATTAAATTATCAATCCCGTCATATTGTATTATTATTACTATTATGATTTGATTTGGATCATTATTTACCAAATGAAATCAATATAGTATGCAACTGTTGCGTTGTGTGCTATCTATTTTTAAATATTTATTTGGTAATGACATCATAACATTTATGTATTTCTGTCACCATCATTACATGTTATTAAGACCCCACGATAGACATTGGGAAAAAAATATCGGTAATGTTACTTTGTTTTACGGCTAACCCCTAAACCAATAGTTTTGTTTGGAAAAAAAGGTAAACTTCAAGATTCCAACAACATACTCTATGAAAGAGTATACGGGATGGAGGTCAGCACGTAACGGTCGAAGATAATGGTGCACATTACGACCAAGACCAGTGCAGACATAAACATGAACGGCGAGAAGATGGAAGGTGCGACAAGCTTCAAGTACTATGGAGCAACCATGTCAATGGATGGCACCAGTAACACTTTGGTCCGAATCGGCATCGCGATGGCGACCGCAGCGATGATAAGCCTGAGCAGGTTGTTGACACGCCACCGGGCACGACACGATTCGCAAGATTGTTATTCATAGCATGATAGCGAGAGATTGTTGTCAGAAAAAAGCTGGATGGAAATTGTGTTTTAGCAGCACACAATAGACCTGACTAAAGAGGATTACTGTATCGTTGTCCCGCATCCCCCCCCCCTCCTAACCACTCGATATGTCAAGGGAATGATGATGACGATGACGATGTTTTTGCTTTGTAAACTATGTGCCTTTGGCAAGCAAAAAACGATGTCATCATTATGAATAATTTTTCACTACAAAGACGAACATGGGCTAGTGAAAGAAGAAGCGAAACCATGAACATTTTCAAGACCGAATATGAAAACGATGTCCGAAATATGAAATAATTGGCCACATGTCTTAAAAGTGTTTCTCTGAGTATATTAAATGTTGATGTATTTTTCATAAGCCCGTAGGCATTACAAAGCATTCGCATGCAACGTAACTATTCACATAAATAAGGAAGACTTAAGGCATGGTATTCCCCCAAAACACACGTACCGACAAACTTCATTTATATAAGTTCCTTTGGGTCAATGTATTGTGTATAGAATTACATTACCGTATGCAGCCATCTTTTATTCTTAACATAATCTCAACATGTAAGTCGATGGATTATCGATTTCTTATGAACCTAGCAAATACAGACATAAAAGTATTCATTTACAAGACATAGTCATAATATATTATAGCATCATATTATCATGAAATAAAGGCACCAGTCTCTCAAATTGGTGACTGCATAAGCATGATTGTATATGGGGTATACATCTTCGCTGATATCGTCGGATGACTTATCGTATAATGTATCATATCAAGTTGGAAAATGATCGACTTTTCTTTTCCAATATAAGAATTCTACGAAATTACGTGTCCAAAAATATCATTTGTAATAAAAAAAACGAAGATTATGCATTATTAAACATGACTACAATTGAATGGTCAAGTCAGTAATATGAGGTAGAGAAAAACTGCTTCTTCAACAATAAATGATGGCTACATACAATATGAAGCAAATTGAAAAGTGAGAGTTTAAATAATAATGTTTATGCAAGTTTCGTTTTTATAAATTTGAGATGTTATTAGTAAATATTAAAAACCTATTTGTTCGGTATTTATCAAACGTGATAGGCGAACAATAGTTTAATGCAAATCACATCTAGCATGACTTGTGGTTGATTTTTAAAACCGACATGCATAATTTAATACGTACAAACTGGTTTCCGCCACTAGAATCGTCCGTTAAGTTTTAAGGTTTGACAGTATTTATACATTATCTTTTAAACATGTTTGAGAAGCATACAATCTGTTCAAAATCGATAACATATACAAAGCTCTTCTTAGTTTTGGTGCAAGTTGATATGTCTTTTGAGTGACCATGAGGTTTGTCCGGTAAAATGACGTAATGGTTACAGTTATTTTAAATTAAAGTCACATTATTCAAATATAATTGCGCACTTGGAAATATATTTATGCAATTATTTTTTATGCTTGTACTTAAATTGATGTATTAATCTTCTTTAAGAAGCTTAAATATTATTAAATATGATATTTGTCATTTAGCATAACATGGTATCTTAGTTTTAAGAATAAACGAAAAGAATCGCAGCCATTATCAATGCAATCGCTTAACCAAAGATGCCGTCAATGTCTTCAAATTATCAAAAATAACAAAACTGTTTTGCATAGAAATTCTAAAATCACTATTACGAAACTATGAAACAATAGTTGACTCAATGTCTCTATTTTATGTTATTTATGTCATACAAGGACAAAATAAATGTCCCTCCAATGAGCGATGTAAATTTCTAAATTAATCGTTTATCAAAAATACACCTCAATACCACAACTGGAATCATCTCGAAAGGTATTCATGACAAACGAAACAAATGATTATTTGCATGCCAATCGTGAGGACTGTTGTTGAGCTGGTATAACCCAAACAATGTTAAACATAGGCGGTTCCAAGGCGGTGACATGAAGTTTAGGTTTGTTCTTATGTATTTTTGAATATCATATTAAACTTGGTGAATTTACATATGAAGATACTATTTTTAGAATTTCATTATGTCTCTTTTTTATCTAATTTGAATAAAATACTGTTGAAGAAAATAACGACTTTCTCATTTTATTTTGTTTTTAAAATTTAATTGTTCATGTGTTTAAAAACACAATTTATATAAAGCCTAAAAAAACAACACAACTCATTACATATTAAACTTATAACCTTCAGAAAGAAAATATAAATACAACAGCAATCACTACTGAAGGAAGGCTTATTTAAATCATGGGTCCATACGTTTTGTTTCGCGCATTTATTATACTATTCCATAACTATCACTTTAGTAATTTAAGATCAACGTCATACAAAACCATATACGAGAGAGATGCAGTAAACGATCTGACGCATATATGTCCTTAAACTAAAAATGGCATACACCACCTTTAATGCATTTGAGCTGTTGTTCAATTTATTCAATTTGATGTTTAATGCCTTTATTATATCGATTAATAAGATCGATTGAGTAATTGATATATATAACTCTAATTAACTACTTAGTTTGAATATCTAACGATTGAAAAAAAATATTGCAATTAACTTTTCAAAACAAATGTGTTACTGCCCCCTACCTGAACCTCATTCAAACAACAAAGAAACATATACATTTACAACTCCGTCTGATGTTAAACAATAAACGCAATTATCTATGATTAACCACGTTTTAGTTCTCCTATTCCAAAGATTTTTCTTTTGACGTTAATTTTGACGTACCCTTAAATTAACACCACGACTAATTTAAGACTATTGATCGAATAAAGATAAAATATGACCGTCACATTAGGGTTATCATTTAACAAGATTATATGAACACATGAAGAAACATTAAATCAAATTGATAATATTCACTTGCAAAACTGTAACAGTTTCCACCATATTTTACTGGAATATCCTAGTTATAAATGTAAAATAATAATGCTGATGATGAAAACAATCTTTAAACAATATATGCGCACAAATAAGTAATGACTCATAAGATTGACGGTACAAAATATACTTAGCGAATTTATGATCACATTTTTTGAGTAAGGAATCAAATACGTGTTTGCATTACTAATAAAACATTGCATATGATTTGGCTCATATTCGCAGTATGAAATCAGATGACTTGAAAAACTCATCTGATTAGTTATGTTTTAAAATTATATATTGTACTTTCTCAATTAAACGTCACACGTGTTTTTCGGCTTAATAAAGCGACTTGAAAATGGTCAATATTTGTCTGGGGTATTATTGCCATTGGAATATTTAGCAATATATTTTAATTACTGAGAATGTGAGGATCTGAAGATCAGATTGGTGCATCTATAAAATGAAATGCCTGAGCTACTACGCCCAGACAAACTGTAGTATATGTTTTAAACAAAAACAAATTGTGTGTTTGTTGTTAACATCACCAACACAATCCTAAAACTCATTAGATGAAACAATCCTCGTACTTGTACAACTAGATTTTATGTATGGAATGAAATCTAGGCGATAATGTTTTGCGCCTGATGGCCTCTGCGGAATGCATGCTACACTTTCCTATTATTCGCTGACGTTACAAGTTAACACGTACTCTGTTATTGTAATAATGTTGCGTTCCATGACCAGTTCTCTATGTCTTCTCTAACACTGACAAACGCAATCAAACCACATTCTAAAATGTCCAACAGTATATTAAGCATATTTTTTAACGTTTAGTTGATATGCATTGAATAATGAACTAAACGACTACGATATTTGTCTCAATATGTTAACGGCTAACGATAAATCCGTCCCGTCTAAAACGTCTAAAAAAGGTAAGTAATCTCTTTGAAACAGCAGTATACTGTAATATTTTAATATTACTAATATGTTTTAATAACTCAAAGTCTGCGAGATACTTTGCTTCTTTAAACTTTAAGTTCATACACTAGAATGAGACTTGTGCCAGGGATTTGGTCACTTTATTTATCCGAGCGCTCTAGTAACACGCATGCCATAAGCATTGTACGGTATTGGCACTGCTAGCGTTTACTAAATGAATGCCAAAGTGGTTAATACATTAGTTCAAAAACGGCTTTGCCTGTTACACAAAGGGTCATGCGTGGTTTTCAATCTCTTCCCATTACATTACTAACACAAAGGTATAGATCCAAGGGAAAATGTTCCTCTGACACATAACTAATTTATGATAGCAATCGGAATGCGCAAGACGTCACGAATAAATAATGTATGTTTCATTTTGAACAGGGATAGGTCTTTCGTCTATAAGTAATGCCATAAGAAGACCTTTTAAGCAATGCTAAATACATTTCGCGCTAATGATGGGCTCTCTCATGCATATGCAGGCAACGCTAAGCACGAACTAAATTAAGAATTTTACATAATATGGCATTCCTTTTTGGACATGTGAATAACTACATAGTGTTTGTTAATACTAGTATAAAGCAACAGCGAAAATTATATACCCAAAAAAAGGAATAAAGTGGTTGGAAACAAACGCACAAACTGAAGTAAATACAGATCCCTTAGTAAAAATATTTTCATACACATTGCTTTTTCATTATAATAAGTATACACGGTTAAAATTGCGATTCTTTTCAGGCTTGTGCTTTTACATTCGTTGCGATATTTGTACTGACGACTTTATTACTAAGTGTAAGAACCCATTTCGTAAATTAATTTATACTATCAGAATTAAGTAGAATATGCCACATACGCAATTTCAAAGCCCGTACATACATACAATGTTTTTTTTAAAGAATAATATGTATGAGAAATTATGAATCTTTGTTACTTACACATGTTAACTTGCTGATATCGAAAATAATTATCGTTGTTACATAACATTATCTTTTTATCGACGCTAAAGTATAGTATACACATATATGACTATTTCTAACATCCACTAAATTCAACATGAGATGTTCTTTTTTTCTTTACATCCGGCCTATCCTTTAATCATCTTGATTTAACAAGAAAGCAAATCACCACTTGACACGTTAACAATCAAAGAGCAGTTTAAAATCAAATAAGAAGTTTAATTGGTTGTTAAATTAACTAATCTTTAATATATTTAAAACGTGCACAAACATGTTTGCTTATTCGTAGTTTATTATACAGCGATCAAGCGCCGTGCATTGTTATAAACAATAACGCAGATGCCATAAACGAAGATGTGATTTCGTTAAATGAGCCCTTTACACTCGCAGAAATCGAATTTCAAATCCGTAATTTAAAAAATAATAAAAGCAGTGGCATTGATGGAATACCAGCTGAGTTTTATAAAAATTCATTAAACAATATAACACCCTTCTTAGTATTACTTTTTAATCGAATTTTTGATTCTGGTTATTTTCCTAAAACTTGGGGTCAGAGTATAATATGTCCAATACAAAAATCTGGACCTACTCATTTTCTTGGAAATTACCGTGGAATCTCTTTAACTAATATAATGTACAAAATATTTGCCGATATATTAAATAAACGATTATATGAATGGGCGGAGAGAAACAATAAATTTGATGAATCTCAAGCAGGTTTTCGGGCCGGCTATTCAGCTATAGATAATGTGTTTTTCCTTTAAGCGATGGCTCAAAAATATTTGTCAAAAAACGGGGGGTAGATTCTATTGCTTATATATAGAATTTAGAAAGGCATTCGATAAAATAAACCACAATGTAATGTTTCAAGCACTTACCAAAAATGGAATTAAAGGTAAATTCATTGACGTTTTGAAAAATATGTATAGCTCTCTCTTTTCCTGAGTTAAAGTACATAATACAACCGACACTAAATCTGCGGCGAAGTATAGAACCAATTGTCAAATTACTATATCAGAGTTTTTTCAATGTAATATTGGTACCTGTCAGGGTGACAAGACCAGTTCTACCATATTTGCTCTATTTAAATATGAATTATCAGTTATGCTACGTGATACATGTGGGTCAGGAATTTTTATTTCAAATGAAATACCTGACATTTTATGTCTCATGTTTGCAGACGATATTGCTAGCTGTGCGGAAACGGCCTTTAAACTTCAACAACAGTTAAACGTTGTTGATCAATTTTGCGTTAATACGGGAATGGAGATTAATTTAGATAAAACTGAAGTTATTGTTTTTAGAAATGGCGGACCTTTAAAGAATTACGAGCGCTGGACATATCGGGGTACGAAATTAAATACCACTTCCGCTTAAAAGTACATGGGATTATTGTTAACACCCAAATTATCGTGGAACGCGGCGCAAGAAAAACTAAGTTCACAAGCTCAAAAAGCAATTATAGTTATAAGGGGGCTTTTGGAAACTTCCCTATTAAAGAACTCTTTTTACTTTTTGATACCGTGGTAAAGCCAATATTGTGTTATGGCTCACAGATATGGGGATATGAATATGTAAATGCCATTGAAACTGTCCAAAATAAATTGTCTAAACGCATTTTGCAAGTAAGGAACAATACTAATACATGTATCGACCTTGGCGAATGTGGCCGACTACCCTTATCTGTTACGTATTTTGTTAATTGCATTAAATATTGATGTAAACTGTTAATAATGCCTAATATCAGATTTCCTAAACAATGCTATAATATGTTAATATCAATAGATAACGCCGGGCGTACTTGCTGGGCAACACATGTAAAATCTTTAATATTTAGATATGGTTTCGGATTCGTCTGGATCTCTCAGGATATTGGCAACGTAGACTTATTAGTGCGTAATTTTCGTCAGCGTAAAATTAATTGCGTCACACAAAATTGGCACAGTGACATAAATAATGCATCTAGAGGTAACCATTATAAGAACTATAAATCTCTACTTAACACCGAAAGATATTTGCAGTTGGACATTCCGCTAAAATATCAGATAGCCTTTGCCAAGTTTAGATGCTCCAATCACAAATTAACTATTGAAATTGGTAGGCAAATGCATCTTGAATATAATGTGAGGATTTGTAATTTTTGTTTTACCATGCGTTTTTTCAATGTAGTAACTATGACGTTGTCCGTGGAGAATTTCTATATTACTGGTATATGGGTGGAAATTCTGTACATGACTTTTATAATCTGATGAGCAAAACAGATAATGACACACTATTGAAATTGTTTTTGTATGTGTATCATCTTTTGAACAAAATTGAATAGCTGATATATTTTTAAAGTACATAAACACAATGTAATATGTTGACATATTTTAATGTTAAGATGATGTGTATAATCTTTTGAACAAATTTGAATAAGCTGATATATTCTTAATGTAACATTAACACTATGTAATATGTTGACATATTTTAGTATTAAGATGATGTGTTCGCAACTACAAACATGTGTTATATTTTATATCAAATACTGTGTATTTTGGGCCAACGGCCTTTATTTACTTAATAAACTGAGTTGAGTTGAGTTTAAAATTAAAAGATCAAGAAGCATGAATCGTAATGCACGTTCAAATGTAAATTCTGCTAAGTAAAAGCAAAGAATAAAGATAGCAAACAAACATTTTACAACGTTTAAAGACCGATTTGTTGAGATCAATAAAACCTATTTAAAAATAAGCGGTTGAGTAAGGATGCATTTGTTAATTTCAATGAATCCTGTTTGAACAAGAGTTTGATTGTTTAAGTGTTAATGTGCCTTCATACCGTTTTCAAGCGACGATGATTTGCAATAAACTTTCAAAAGCGTTGATTCCGGTTTTCTAATCAAATCTTTTTTTGGACATCTAACCGTCAACTATTTACGAATGTGACTTTCGTGCAGCTGATACGAGATCCGATACTTTCTGCATTCAACGCTAACCTTTAGAAAACACACACATTCATAACTATGACGATCTAAATGCGCGACTAAGGATCCATTGTAGTAGCCTTATCGTGCATTTATGTAGAAGGAGTATTGTGGACCACTCTTATTTTCGATGTGGCTAAATCGATGATATCAGGCATTAGGAATTTACATGCCGTGTCATGTCCTCTTACTACCTTACGTTACATGAACATGTTTACGAACTTGATCTCAAACTGCAACTGCTTATATATCGGCAGCTTTATAACAATTGACAAACAAGATACTAAGTAATAGCAATTGGCCTCCATTTTAATTTTGTCTTACTACACCAGATGTAATATTTGTTAATTATCCTGCCTCTGTTGCAAACATTGACCTAATAAAGCAGGGTCATATAAACTTCAGTCGAAATCCGACGGCTCGAACTCGCTTGGCTCGAATTTCCGGTTGGCTCGAACTCTCGTCAAAGCACCGATTTGTTATTGCTATATATTCATATAAAATTGTGTCGGATGGCTCGAATTCGCGAGGCTCGAAACATCGGATGGCTCGAACTATTTTATAGTCCGTATGACAATTTTCACACGTTCTTTTGTTTGGATGGCTCGAACTTGCATCGCATAAAACGTTTATTCGATTAGAACCGCTTGATTAAAGTTACTCATTATTTGATTTAAAACCGGTTGTAAACATGTCATCTACTTAATCATTAATTAATTTGAGTAAAAGATGACATTTGGTATTTATGTAATCAGAAATAATCTCGAGGAGTGCGAAAACTCACAGCATGGAGAATCTCTACTGGATGTAATTGAAGCTTCGTTTCTCGACGACAGCTAAGGATTGCAACACAGATCGACATAATGTTTTCTACAACAAAATATAAATCAATCAATCATTGTAGTACTGTTTCATAGGCAAATTATGTGTATTGAGTGCGGATTCATGTTTTGTTCCGAAGTGCTGTGTGTAACCAGAAAATGTGCTACGTTAACACGTGCTGGTATAATTTACTATAATTATGATATTTGTTTGACTGTATTTGTAACTGTTATTGGCAAATAATGCATTAAGTATATATTTGGTTCTTATTAATTCAAAAGCAGAAAGTAGTACGAAGTAATACGGAGTTTAAGCAATATGTGTACTCTTGAACCGGAGGTTTAAATGTACTTCAAAGTTGTTCGTAAACAAAAGTTTATTAGAAATCGGATGGCTCGAATTCCGGATGGCTCGACATTTTGTTGCCGGTCCCGACGAGTTCGAGCCATCGAGTTTCGACTGTAGTTGATCTCGGGGCAACCTCAAGTACGTATTCCTACGCGCCTATAATTATGTTCTTATTTTTAACCTTTTACACAATGTGCATGCGAAGTTCCTTGACAAAACAACATGATAGTATAAGTAATAAATGTGTATTAAATTAAAGCAAACATATATGGTAATCAAGTAATGAATTTTGCCTTTAAAATTATTTACTGATAACCTTTCATATACGGCGTTTCTTCATACAAATAGAAAGGTTACACTCCACTAGTATAAACTTATTTTCAGATCTTTCAATTAAATATCATTAGATTGAACAAACTAACACAAAATTTGAATACAACTAATTTGCTATATTTGAAGGCGCAATTGTAAATATCAACATTTTCTCCCACGACCTTGAACTTGAACACAAATTGATTTTTTATTTTGATGTTGCATTTTTTCCATTTCTAATAATACACATATCATTTCTCGATACATTGTTTTATTTCTTCTTATAATTTTAAAAGACAAAAAAGAAAAGGAACACTTTGAGCCATAATTATATCAGTGTCGACAATACAAAATATGCATCTTCCAATGTACTTGAATTCATTTAAACGTGACACGATTTATTCGAGTCTGCAGTTATAGTGTAATTTAAATAATTGATAATATGGGACACATTCCAAATATCACGTTTGAAATAATACTTTCTATATAGTTCTTATGCTGTTTCACCAAGGGGCGAGCGGCGTCCTCCTTGCTTTATAAAAATTGTTTGTGTGGTACTTGGGTGTCTTTTTTGTCGATTTGGTGTCGTTGGTGAAGTAAGACGGATTTTACCTCGCGCGATGGGCGCCATGTTAATTTACATCGATATTTCAATCTTGTCAACCCTTTAATCACCCACATATTGTAAGTAACAGGTTTTGTATTTCATGTATTTTATATAGGCTATTCAACTATTTCTGTACAACATTAATTACAACATTTATTGGTAGTCATTTTGCAACTATAATTGCTCTCGAACCTTTTCACCCCCATCCCTTTATTCGTACCTAATATTTTCGTCCTAAACGATTGTTATAGATTAAAGGTAAATTAAACTTGTTTTTATGTCTTTATGTATGCTAAGCTATTCCATCAGTAGATTAAACACTGCGTATGTATATGTTCAGGCTTTTACCGCATTGCCATTGAAATATCAAAATTAATATAGAAATGGCTTATGGTTATACTAGTTGTTGACATTTTTACCTTAGACAGCATAGTAAAAGCAATATATTCCAGGTTGGATTGGAAGTCGTAGGGAGCGAGTGAAGGTTCTTACATGTACTCATGAAAACTAGGGAAACAATAACTTTAACAGAAACGGCTATGTAACTCGCTATGAAACTCTTTAAGGAAAAAGTTTGTGACTTAGAGAAGAGACCAAATTTAAAAGAAACTAAGGTTTTATCTTATTTGTCACAGGACACAGCGTCTGCGAAATGTGGGTAAGATTAAAGAAATTACAACTTCATTGAAATCTGAATTAGCGTCTTATGAAGCATCCGCTGCAATTTACATACAATCTTAAATGCATCAAAGTTTCATGAAAGTCAACAGTATAAATCGTCTTTTCAAGAACATCTGAACAAACATCAGTCCGAGGTAGCCACTTACTTAAATCAGAGAGATACAAGGAAACAGACTATTGTTGAAGACATTGTATTCAAATCTATTCATTCTTCTAGAGGTGATAAAGCTGCATCTATGAAACAGAGTCTTATAAAGGAAGATGTACTGAAAAAAGAGAAAACAAGACTAGATTTAGCTCTTAAAAAAAAATGCCAGTTTGAATGTTCTTCCCCATGGAAAAAATAAAGATACTCATAATTGAAAGTGAAGAAACGAAAACCGTTGATGGAATCAGTGTACCGGATTTAACTCAAGAAGAAAAGATAAACCAATTTTGTCGATACACGTGATCGACCTTCCACAGTAGTTTCGACGAATGTACACCAAGAATTATCGAACTATATTTTGAAAAAAGAACTATTATTTTCAAGAATAACAAATTTTACTGACAACCCCACTCAATACCAGGCATGGAAGGTCAGTTTAAAACAAGTCGTTCAAAAATCAACTTGAATACCACTGAAGAAGTAGACCTTATGATTAAATATTTGGGTCCAGAATCCAAAAGACAAGATCTCACATTAAAAACTGTATAAAGAAAGTATCCAAGTCTGTGTAAATTAAAAATATGGGAGAGGTTAGACGAACGTTGTCTGTTGAGGATAGGGAGTTTGTAGAGGTCATGGATCATGGTGTCAGAAAGACCCAAGTAGGTCGTTGGACAGCTCCCCAACAGCGCATTCCCAACAACAGGTCAGAAGCAATGAGACGTGCTAGGTCACTTCATACCAGCATTCAGAGAAACCCAGAAAAGAAAGGTCACATGGAAGAATTCATGGGCAAGATTCTCATAAATGGTCATGCCGACGTTGCCCCAAAACTTTCTGAACATGATAAACGTTGGTACTTACCAATATTTGGTGTATACAATCCCAAATAACCTGGTCAAATACGAGCCGTCTTTGATTTATCAGCCACATTCCAAGGGGTTTCTTAAAATTCTGTACTATTAAGTGGTTCAGCTCTTACTAATAGTCTCCTCGATGTACTTTTGAGGTTCAGAAAAGAAATGGTTGCCATTTCTGCGGACATGATGTTATATTGTTTTGAGGTCGATGAGGTCAATAGACACTTCTTGAGATTCTTCTGGTATCAGGACAATGATACAGAAAAGCCATTGATCGAGTATCGGATATCAAGGCATGTATTTGGTAATAGCCTATCTCCGGCAATTGCAACTTACGGGCTTCGTAAGTCAGTTGAGGAATACGAGGAAGATGTCAATGCCTGTTTAACTCAGGACTTTTACGTAGATGATGGGTTAACGTCTTTCCCTTCAGTAGAACAGGCAGTAGAGTTACTTACCCGTACCCAGGTTGCCCTTAGTCAAAGTTCAGTAAGTTCCACACAATAGTGTCCAATGATGTGGAGCTTATGAGGTCTTTTCCTGTAGATGATCTTGGCAAAGATTTTGAAAGCATGGACTTAGGTGAAAAGCTACCTTTGAAACGTAGTCTTGGTCTCGGATTGGATTTAACTCGGATAATGTCGTGTTCAAAGTCGACGTATCTCGCAAACTTCAAGGAAAGGTATTCTCTCAACATTTAACTCTGTGTTCGACCACAAAGGCTTCCTTGCACTCTTTACCATAATAGGAAAATTGCTTCTCAAAGACAGTCTCAGAACAGTGTGATTGGGACGACCCTGTTTCCCCAAAATTGAGGTGAAGTGGCAGACATTGGAGAATTTGCTCGGGGATTTAAGTCATTTTAAAGTGCCTAGGAGTTGCTTGAAGGTACCTTTTGGAGAAATTACTTATTTAACCCTTCATATGTTTTTCGACGCTTCTGAAGCAGCAATCTCAGATGTTGCATATTTGACAGGTAGAACTAGTAGCGGTTATATTCACACAGGGTTTGTGATAGGAAAGTACAAGGTTGTCCCTAAAAAAGGTCAAACCATCCCTAGGCTTGAGCTCTGTGGAGCGTTACTTGGTTTTGAAATTGCTCAAACTGCTGTAGAACAGTTAAAGGTGAACCTTAATGAGATTAAGTTTTATACTGATAGTAAGGTTGTGTTAGGTTACATCCATAATCAGTCGAGGCGTTTTTACACCTATGTAGCAAATCGTGTCCAAACGATAAGAAGTTACAGTCAGCCTTACCAATGTAATTATGTACCCTCTGGTCTGAACCCTGCAGATGTAGGTACTAGAGATGTTAACCCTTAGCAGTTACAAAATAGTACCTGGCTCACCGGTCCAGACTTTTTGCGCAATCCTTCAGTGCCCATTAGAGAATTATGTCCTGTGGTTAGTACCGAACAGGACAATGAGATACGCCCCGTTGTTACTGTTGTCGCCTCCAGTGTTCAAACATAGAAAACACTTGATAGCCAAAGGTTCGAGAAGTTTTCATCTTGGTTAAGGTTAGTGTCAGCCATCTCACTCCTTAGGCATATGATTATCTTTTATACTGACAACCAGCGGTCTGATTGTCAAGGTTACAATAGTTGCTCCCTTACCAATAACCCTGATTTTCAGTTGCAATCAGAAATTATGATCTTGAAGGTTGTTCAAGGTGAATTTTACAAGAAAGAGGTCAGTTGCTTAAAAGGTCAACGTGAGGACTCAAGAGATTTGTCCATTTTATCATTGATCCCTTTTTATATGAAAGTGGTCTTTTGCGTGTAGGTGGTCGTTTGTGTAGGAGTGATCTTAATCATAATCAGAAACAACCAATTATTGTCCCGGGTAAACATCATATAACCAAACTCTTGGTTAGACTCTTCCATGGTCTTGTTCAACATCAAGGCCGCCAGTTTACTGGGGGCGCCATCCGTGATTCAGGTTATTGGATAACGGGTGGCAAGCGGTTAATCTCATCCATAATATTCAATTGTGTTACATGTAGGCGGCTTCGTGGCAGATTCCAGGAGTAGAAAATGTCTGATCTCCCGCAGGATAGTAACTCAAGCCGCTCCATTTACCTGTGTAGGAGTGGATGTTCGGGCCATGGTCTGTTGTTTCTAGACTCACTAGAGATGGTCAAGCATCGTCAAAACGTTGGTCCGTCTTATTGACATTTTTGACTGTAAGGGCCATTCATATTGAAGTCATTCATGAGATGTCATTTTCTGCATTTGTTCATGCAGTGAGACGGTTTATTTTCATTCGGGGTTCGGTTAAGCATTTTCGTTCAGATCGTGGCACCAATTGTGTTGGCGCCACTGATCATCTCAATGTCCAGGCGATAAATGTTGAGGATGACAAGTCTCGGTCTTTCTTTCAATCTCATAAATGTCAATGGGTTTTCAATGCCCCACATAGCTCCCATATGGGAGGTTCTTGGGAGAGAATGATTGGAGTTGCTCGCAGGATACTTGAGTCCATGTTACGGTCGGTCTCGAATCTAACTCACGATGTTTTGATAACCGTAATGGCCGAAGTTACAGCCATTGCCAATTTAAGATATATTGTTCCTGTATCAAGTGACCCTGATAACTCTGAAACACTAAGCCCTTCCCTATTACTAACCTCTAAAACCCCGTGTGAAATTGGTTACCATGGCATCCTAGACTTTAAAGACCTATATAAAGTTTGGTGGCGTCGTGTTCAGTACTTGGCTGAACAATTTTGGTCTAAATGGCTGAGTGAATACTTGAATAAATTGCAAAAACGCAGAAAATGGAACTATGAGCAAGTTCCTCTAGAGGTTGATGATGTTGTGTTGTTAAAAGACAGAGAAGTTCATAGAAACTGTAGGCCACTTGGTATTGTGTCTAGAACATTTTCTAGTGAGGATGATAAAATACGCAAAGTGGAAGTAAAAATTGTGAAGGACGATACAATTACTCATTACACAAGACCGGTGTTAAAACTTGTGCTCCTTGTGTAGACGTATTAAGTACTATGGATTGTGTTATAAGCACTTGCACTTTATTGACTGGTATTGTAGAACTTTTTTGAGTTCCATTGTGCATTTATATGTGTTTTGTGTTATATGTAAAACAAAATGTTTATGTAATAAGGTTTCACAGTAAGAGAGTTTTTTTAACAAAAGAATAAGTACCTTTAGCTAGCTAAACTCTATCTTTTTATCTGTATTAGGATTTTGTTTGAAGGGCCCATGATAATGTTTTGGTGCAGAACTCTAGAAACTGTGTGGTTTTGATTTTTGTATATGATAAATTTTTGCACGATTTTATTGAAATAGTTTTCAAATCCTGTAACCACTTAAATTACTTATAAATAATTTTGCGTTCAAGTTGTTGCCCTTTAATATGTTGTGTATATAAGTAGATTTAGTGATATATTGTATAAGTTGATAGAGTGATATCTTGTTTAGATATCAGACGGGGATTATGCTCTTTCACAAAGGGGCGAGCGGCGTCCTCGTTGATTTATAAAAAACAATGTGGTATTTAGGTGTCTTTTTTGTCGCTTTGGTGTCGTTGGCGTAGTTAGACGAATTTTACCTCGCGCGATGGGCGCCATGTTGATTTACATCGATATTTCAATCTGTTCAACCCTTTTATCCCCCACATATTGTAAGTCTGTGAAGAACTGTTGTCTTTCTACGTCGTACAGTTTAGACACGAATTAAAACATTGATAGTCATATTATTTATACATGTTTAGCTTACGAACGAATCATCAAGGATCGCATATTGTCATTTAAATAATTCTTGTGGTGGATTGAGTATTCAATATTGTTCATCGATACGAATTTATTATAAATGTGTTTGTTGATGTATTGGGACTTTTTAGGCATGCTTTACCAGGAAGTTTGAATAGTTTTCATCGTGGATTAAAGGCTTAAATGATATAATTTTCATGCTGGTGCAAGTTCCACACAGTATATATTGTTTGACAGCTATAACACAAAATGTTAAATTAGAAGTGAACAGTATCGTTACCTTAATGTAACAGCAGTATCGATACATAATGAACAAGCGAACGTGTAACACAATCAATTTGCGCACATATGTATTCTTAACATATATCAGTTAGTTACGCTTACTATAAAGAATGTTATGAAAGCTAGTATGTACATGTACAATTGCCTCTGCCAATCATATGCTAATCGTTTTAACATATTTAAAAAACATACATTCGGTACTATCGCCGGTTTAATGATAATGCCACAATTTATACCATGTTATAATTAAACCTCTGTGATGCTCAGTACTGAAATTGATAAATAATACATTTTCAAAGACATAAATAAAATATACTCATACTTCATGAGGCATCGAGTAAACAATGGTGTTCAATCAGAAGGGGGTAGGGTGTAGATGTTGGTGATACAGAATTTGCAGCACTGGACAATCATTGTCCTTTCTTTGGACATACGTGTTCGTTGATTTCGTGGATTTACTGATAACCCTAACCGAACCGGAAAGTAAGCAACGTAAATTCGCTTTTACCAAAATCGGAAATCCCAGAATTTACGAATCTACGAATAAGTACATGTTTTAAACACGCGTTAAAATTAATGCCAATGAATTCAGTTGTTTTACAGTTTTTGTATAAAATCAAGAAGATAATCAATTTCCGCGTGCATTTTTGTTCATCCTTTTAAAATTATTTTATCCCATTTTCACCGCGACATTGACGGTATAACACGTTGTGGAATATACTTGCTTGTATTCAACACTGTGGAATATACCTGTCGCGTGCACGGACTACTTTTTAAATGACGTCATGCAATATGCGCTAAAATTAGGTCGATATTGTTTGGTTCATTGATCGAATTTTAAGGTCACCCATTAGAAGAAAATGTGCATATTTTACAGAAAAACATATATATGACATATTCACCAAAAGAAATGTTGAAATAAAATATGAAATTACACGATTTTTGTTTTGTTATTTTTTTATTTATAACAAAGTCGACAAAACTTAAGCTTCAAAATTATACGACCTTCAACCTTTAAATCTAGTCATAATTTTTCGCCATCCGTATAATGAATCAGCTGATTGATGGCGTCATAAAATGACATACTTATTGCGTCATTTTCCCCATTTTTGTTGACGATTTATTATAAACGCGACTTATTTCACATGTTTTCTACATGTACTGTATGTCGACATATCTGAATTGACAATTGATCACATTTTCCTTATTTCGTGTAATGTGCATTGTTTATAACCAAAGCATATACTTTTGACATTTAACTTAAATATTAAGAATGTACAACAAGCCATACACATATCGCACAGTTCATGAATAATCTGCATGTTTGCTTTCCTATTTAATTTACGTTAGGCATAGAGCTGTGTAAAGTATAAGATGGTAAAAATAGCACCACACTGGAATTGGGAACGTCCCATTTTGTACACGGGTATTTTCTACTCATTTACCTGTTGTGTACTGGAATGTAATCCATTCTTTGTGTATTTATACATTAAATTATTTTCTCGTACAATAAGGGCATTTACCATAGATAAATAAAACATTGTGCAAGTTTAAACATAATTATGTTTGTATGCAGAAATCTGCAAATGCAACCGAGTTTACCAACGGCTATTATTAGATAAACTGCTCCGGTTCATTTGAACAGCAGTAATGTAGAGTAGGCCTACATGACGTAGCGTGTGACGAAGAAGAAAGTTTATCGCGTTCATAAACTCATTTGAATAATGTGATAGAATGGCATAAGGGTCTTTATTTAACTATGCTAAAATAATTATTAAAGACCCTAGATACAAAATCGTCAATTATTGAGTTAAATGGATTATTAGATGGATTTTAAAGGATAATTAAAGGTAAGATACCAGTTCATACGTGTTTTGATTTTTGTTTGTACTTTTATCGTTCCCTGTTCTCGGGGAAATGATTTTAACATGGGCGCCATTGATGCATCGGATCACACACGGCATACCCATAGCATTATATAAAAAACGCGTTCTGCGCGTCCTTAAATTCGTCGTCCGAAGTCGGAAAACGTATTGCCCTGTATATTTTGTCAAATTAAGTGTCAGTCGCTGCAATTGTCTGTTTACTCGTCAAAATTGTCAAGGTCTTCGATAGCTAAAGAAACTTCAGCGTACAGACTACAGTTTATTTAGTATTGACAGACCTGTACAAAGTCGCGCCAGTCAAAAATCATAAATTGACATAAAAAGCGACATTTAAAGTTATGGTAGCCAGAACTAGGTCGTCGATGGTGTACATGTATGTTGACACCGACAGCATTTTGTCAGGAGCAATCGCCGCCGTATTGGATTTTGATCATTTTCTTTCGAAAATAAAATGAATTATAGCAAAGTAAAATCTTCTTTTCGCGGTCGTAATGTGTTAACATTCGCATACTGCGTAAAATTGAATGTAGGCATATGGTGATATTTTTACTTGTTTTACAGTTTGTGTGTGAATTTTTTAAAGACTATTTTGCGTACCAGAACAAATACATGTATATCACTACGCATGGTTACATTTGTTAGATCTTAAGCGCTTTTATGACTGAATTAAAATTATTCTTAAGGTTATTAGATCTATTTATGTTAAATGTCACGTTGAAAAATCAAATGGGATAAATAGAATACTAGGATTAGCGTTGAATACAGAGAAGTTTATGTTGCTCGGCTCGAACACCGAAAGCGCTCGCCAAGGCTCGCGCTTCCGGCGTTCTAAGCCTCGCAACATAAACTTCTCTGTATTCAACGCTAACCTAGTATTCTCTATATCCCTTGCTTTCTAACTATACAGATTAAAGGATAATGCATTATTATATGGAATAAGTATAAGGCTAGTAATGCCTTTAAACAAAATATCATTTGCACAATGCAATGACACCTGTTTTAATACATTTAATTATTGATTTTCCAATGAAGCTAAATTCTGGAGATATTTTATTTATTTTATCTACTTATATTGAACTATTGCACTTGCAAGATAAAACAGCATAATAACGAACAAACGAATCACTGCCTAACTGCATTACCAACCACAATAACACAGCTTGATTAACACTTGTTGTGACCCTTGAACTCATGTTGCATAAACATCCATAGCAGACGAAGCTTCATCAGTAATAGGGACATATACACATATATTTAATGCATGTTAACATACACAATAATGAAACAAAGTTACTTAGAAAATACGTTTAATAGTTATGGCTATTTTATCCATGATTAAGAGATGAACCTATGATACAGAATTGAGTGTGTTTAAGCATCTTAAATTATAGCAATGGAGCACTTATAATTTGCTCGACTATCTTTCATGTTATAGTTCAGATTAAAGATGCTATCATTTAATTATAATGATCATCACTGAATTATATCATCATTACGTATGATCGCATTCGACGTTTATGTGGTGAATTGAGAGGATAGACAATCTCACTGAACTAACTGTCAATAACAACCTTAAGAAGAGAATAACGTTGGTGCCTTAAACACGTTTTTACAGTAATAAACAGGCAGTAATATATAGGTATCTGCAGTGAAGGATTTATAAAACCTCCGACATAAAACATCAGTTGATTCTTGTCAAGTCAACGCTTAAAAATCAATGACAATTTATTCTTTCGACCTCTACAATTAAACTAAGATATCTGATTTATTATTTAACGCGCGATGTGTTCTCTGTTGTGTCCATTAAGTATGCATATGTGATACAATATAACGATTGTATTAAACTATCGAGCAATTATTTTATAAAATATTAATCCATAGTTGTTAACGAAAAGGTTACGAAGTTATATATTTTGATTTAAAGATTTCATAACAATTATATGGGGCATATTCTTTTATTTTTCTAAAAAACATCCTACTCAAAATCAACGAAAATTTTGTACAATATTTCGTAAAATAAAGCTAAACAATTAAAACTCATTGTTCCATATGGCAATTGCCGAAATTTCAACGCCGGATGTGGTCTGGTAAAATAGATGTGTGTGGATACAAAATGCTCGTTAGCATAGGTGCAACGCACCTATGCTTAAGGTATATACGACATTTTGAAAACACACATCGAATGGTTGTCCATTTTGAAGCCTTACCTGATCAAAAATCAGACGAAATATCTTTTTAATTTAGTTTATGGTAATTCTTACTCTTTTTTTTTGAAACGTTTTTCTTACGTTTTCTTCCAAGAATATTGCTGACACCGTTTTTAGTGAATTTTTCTAAGACCGTTTTACGTGAAAAAACCTTCTAAGAAACTAAAACAAATTTCGTTCGTAAAACAATTCTGTTCTTGTTGATAGTGACCTCGCACCTAATTTCTATTTCCTTTGTTTACTGTTCTGTGAGAGGTCAAATGTTTTCTGATTTATGACATGGATTCTGACCTGCCTTTCAATGGATTTGATGAAGTAGAGTTTGAAAATAATAGAGATGTGTTAATTGAAGTTAAAATGACTTACTTTTAGCCAGAAATTAACGTTACGAGTAGAGCTAACGGTTTAAATGTGGCATCGGATTTAATGGATTCGCGCGAATTCTGGACGAGTGTTGTGTCTGTAAAATATTAAATGGAAATCTGTAAATGTATCAAGTCGGAAAAGAAAACGGATGGTTGCATAATGGTATGCGTGAAATAATGTAATTCTACGTATTTATTTTCATAGTTATGTCATTTTGTAACCATTCACATTCGTCACTATTTGGAATTCCCGTTTCTAAAAATAGAACATATTGGTAACAAGGGGGGCGACTCTTGATGTCAGCAATCGTTAAGGTTACAATATACTCAATAATCGAGTCATGAAGGCTGTACTCTCTAAACAAATCATCATATTTTCCTCGAAGGCATGTTATACACTTTATACTGTTGTTCTGGTTTTATCGTTTGGAGATATTGAGAAGGTAAGCATAGGTGTTAAATCCCTGAAATAGGATAAAGTTGGAGATTAAAGTAAAAAATGGCACTGCAAAAGGTTACAATCCACTAGATTTTTTTTTTATTTGAGTCGAATTCTTTTTTGGTTTGAACATGAAATATCTGTTTTATTGCTTAAATCGATTAAGCTAAGAATGCCCGTCAAGAAAAGGTATGGTTATGGGGGTCTCTATGTGCAAAATGTTGTATTTATTTTTGCTCGAAGTTGTCGCTTTTATATCGAAACATATAAGGAAACTATTTAGTATATTTTGACCTTAACATTTACTTCAGCAGCATCTTCCCTGTATCTTGCAACTATGCTTTCAGCGCCATCGGCGCTCTCGTTTTTATTACGGTTTTAACAGGGCACCATTTTAAAGTTCGTGTGTCGTATGAATAGATATATTCGCAGGAAATTAGCATGGAATTTATTGTGTCCACAAATAAATAAAAACGAGCATTTTGTATCTACAAAAATCTATGTAATCAAACCACATCTTGCGTTGAAATTGTGGAAATTGCTATAAGAAACACTGATTGTTTAGGTGTTAATTTTTTTTTTTGAAATACTTTACGAACTTTTCGTTGATTTTAAGCGTTATAGAGACTTTAATTAGATTGCAGAATGGCTGAGGATTATTAAATATTATAAGACTGCTATGGGGCTAAAGATGTCGTATATTTAATAAGAATGTTATGTGGTTCAGGATGTAAATAAAACTTTTAATAAGAATGAATGAGCCTTAGGATTTGTGTTTAAGCTTGAATAAGGAGTTTATGAGGCTAAGGGTGTTTGTTTTAATTTAAATAAGAATGAAATGAAGCTTAGGATTATGTTCTTTTATAATTATAGCAATGCTATATGGCCTTTTATTTTTCTTGTCATTTGTATAAGAAGGCCATGGTGTTTACGATTTAAAATGTAATTCATAATGCTATGAGGCTGCGCAATTTTTTATTTTAATTGTACTGCTAAAAGGCTAGGCAATTATAATTGTACTGCTACGAATCTAAGGTTGTCTTTTATTGAATTTGCGTAAGAATGCACAGGGGCTAATAATGTTTGTTTTAATTAAAATAAAAATCATATGAGGCTACGTATTTGTGTTTGAATTTTGATGAGAATGGTATGAGGCTTAGTATTTTTGTTTAAATTTTAGTACGAATGCAACGTAGCTATGGGTTTTCACAAGTGTGTATAGTTAATTTATATTTAGTATTAAAGAGGTTTATAGTTCGGCTTGCTTTAAGATGATTAATAGTAACACTGCTTTGCTTTTTTTATCTTCAATAAATGGTTCTGAAGTGTCGTTTGTGTATATATATTACATGGCATGCATTTATAAACCTTTATACCATCATGCAATTCATCTGTAATCGTTCATAGTTGCCCTGAAATACCGAACACATATTGCAGCGTTTAATCGATTATTTAACGTTAAATTATACAAAATGTACCAATTGCAGTTTTCACAGTGCACTAAACACACAGTAAATGGCTACAGTACATGCTTTATAAGCGTTATTAAAGACCTCTCGTCAAATTTTAGTTGCTCGATGATGCGCAAAGAAAAAGAAACCGGGTAAAGATTGTATGTGTAACCGTCAGGATTGCAGAAGCTGTGATAACTCAGTGCAATAACCCCTCCAGAACCAGATACAACTACACAAGAACAATAAATAAATTTATTTACGACATTAAAATAAACTATTTACAATATGATATGACTATCAAGAGAAATAAACCAACAAATTATCAAAGTTAATGTTCAGTTAACGTATTTCAACTGTAGATATTAGATGTAGTGGTGGAGCACTATTGAGTGTCACGACCTGAACCTATGTCCAGCCGCCAATGACCAGAACCAAAACTGAGTACCGGTGTTAGTGTTCTGCGACGTAGCAAACTTCGAGCTGTATCAAACCAGAAAGTAGAGTGCAGATAACTGGAGCTGTATCAAGCCCGGAAGTGGACTGTAGATAACCGAGCAGACTATGCCCGGAAGAAGACTGTAGTTACCCGAGCTGTATCAAGCCCGGAAATAGTCTATAGATACCCGAGCAGACGATGCCCGGACGTAGAACGTTGTCAAACGCCGAGCAGACGTCGCCCGGAAGTAGAACGTACTGGTGACGTTTACTTGACCGACCGTATACCGGTGCAAACGGTTCCCCGTATTCCGCCTAATAACGAGGTGTAGTCGGTAATGTCAACGAGTATGACCCCCTGTAGACTTGCGGATGCTCAAGTAGCACTGGCGTAACGCTATCGGTGCGTTGACGACCTGTCGTCTTCCATGCCAAACGACTACCCACATTGAAACGGCTAAAATAAACGACATTAGTGAATACTTTGTCATTAACGACTGTCTTACAGTCATACCATATAAATATATATAGTACAATGTCATACAATGTATCACACTTTTGTTTACTTCCATAAATGCACAAGTTTCTTATAAAATATTGCTACTCGCTTGAATGCATATTTTAAATGCACGATGTGCCAAAACATTGTACACATTATACTCAATTCACCAACTAACATCTTAATGTTAAATATGATGATCCACCGTTAATGTGTAATATTAAATTAAATCAAACTCTGATGGTTTGTTAAATCAATTGATGCATAAAGCGTCTACACACAATAAGTGATATAAAGACATAAACAAAGTCATTATTATACATGCCTCGCGTACCTAAGATTATGTACACAAGCAAACAACTACACATGTAATGCAAGTTGCCGCTTTTGACAAATAACATAGTTAAATCGTAACAGTATGACCGTGTCTCAATTGTAATTTAGAGACAGAGAATGATTTCTTGCATTGATAATTTACCTTCCCACTTCATCAAGAATTAAGTTTGATAGAATCTGTAGCATCGCGTTATGTTATGTTGAATGCATTTGTAATGCCGCACATGAACCATGAATTATCCATCAAACACGCGTTCATAGAGCTAACTAGAGTTCAGAAGAATATCTGACGGTAAAAATCACAACAAGTAACCGTTTCATAAGGCTGGGGAGCCTCAATAATCAGCCTTTCAAATGAGGCATTAATTGAGCGTCGTTCTGAAAAACTGGGCGTGTTGCAAGGTCGTAAAGTTGTGTCGTAGATAAGACTTTGCAGTCCGTAGAGGCTAACTAGGGTCGATATATTCCGCTGTTATGGTTTTGTTCGTTTCAAGAAAGTCTCTTTTTAATGAAAACCCAATTGAGTCGGAAATTAATTATAATATTGTTAACAAGTGTTTTCTAAATTATAAAAATTTACCATTTAGAGGATTTATATTAAATTGTTATGAACACCTTATACTCGTTGCATATGTTGACACATACAATGCCGATGCGAACAATACGCTGCGAATGACATACATAAAATCATTAAACAAACGCACACTGAACTGTTAAGTAAAAGGTATGCATACGTTTTGTTGGTAACGATCCAAAAGTGCGCAAGAATTGTCATAACAGGTCGTGAATATTGTCGGCATAGCGTGGACGTGAAATGATATCTAAAGAACTTTTTGAACTAACCCGGTTTACGCACCCACTTTCACCATTTTAAGAAATCATCCCCGAAAAAAATGAAAATAAATAAGTACATATTTAATAAGCTATTTTATCCAGATTTAATAAATGCCGCCATGCAACCGTTCTTGATGTTTTAAATAAACTTGCGCATGTTTTTTTTGTACATTCGTCTTACATCCCAATACTTGATGTGTGACGTCACTGTGCTCATCTGACACCTATATTACAATGTTATGCACATGCACGATATGGCTTTATATACATACTCTTATAGACAATCCGTCGAGGTTGAAATGATGTCTATGTTTAGGAATGGTTAATCTATCTAATTATTAATTAAAAATGATCAAAATGAGTGTAATAAAATGCATGCACCTGCGTTGTGATATTATATAAACTTCACCTTGAACTTGCGACCACGTATACAAGCATACACTGTTTGAACAAGATTTTGTATTGAAGGGATCTATTTTGGTAAATTGACAAAATAAAACAAATTGTTTCAGATTCGCACATTTACGTATGTAGTTATGATATTTGTGGGTAAACATTAAAACTGAACATGCTCTAAAATATCCATAATATGCATCTGTTGACGATTTAAAAACTTGAACATTATTAAGCGCTGCAACGCGAAACGATTTTATAATTTGGAAAGTTCTGTTGTTGTCGTTATATTGTGTGACACTGCGAGGATTGCTTATATAAAGTATAAAATACATCACGCATTATATGAGCACGGATGGCCGAGTTGTCTAAGCGTTATAAATTTAGCCCAAGGTTCAGTGGTTCGAGCTCATTTGATGGTAACTTGTTTTTCTTTCTTTAATTGTATTCTTGTTTTACTGGAGTTGTTTTAGATCAATTTTTTACATTCATCAACATAAAGCATTTCATTAAAATCTTCAATACATGCCAAAATCTGTGAAAAGGGCTGTAAAACCATGTCCAGTATATATCATCTAAAAAATGGCGAGGATGAAGTTTTGGTTTTACAGGTTAAGAACACTTAAAGGAATGTACAAAATGACTTTTGCGGAACATTATCATCATCGCGAAAAGCGGGTATAACTAACATACATTTAAAAAAAGGTTTATGAGTAGTAAATGTAAATTTTAAAACTATATTTTCGCTTATAATAATTCATTAAAATTTTTATATAAACACAAGTCTGATCATACTACGAGCTTCTTTGTGGTTATTCTCAACGGTCGTTATTGCTACGTCAGTTTCAAATACCACTAAAGTAGTGTTTATTGTTAATAAACAAAAAAAAATATATGGGTCTATGTTGTTATGACATATATATAACATCGATACAACTGTGTCTCTGAATTCAAGAAAGAAGCCAATAAGACCCTCTGTAATCAACACACGCTCTGCAATGTTAATGACAGTTTTGCCATTTTTCCCGCATCTTGAAAAATGCATACGCAAGCTACGAACGCACCACATAAGAATAAGTGTATTCACAAAATTACACATGAACGTCGTTGTTGCGACTTTGCAAATGTTTATCGGAAACAACTTATGCACATTTGGCGCAAAATAAAAAAATCTCACCAGAGACAATGCACAATTGCATACAAAAGTTTAGAAACGACAAAGCAGTCCCCGAGCCAAAATATATACTATTTAATTAGTAACAAGCAATATGCCATTTTAATTTATATATTTTGTTATTGGTTTTTCATTAATACTTGTAAATAATACCAAGAATCTGCACATTTCGAAATTAAGGTCAATAAAAGGTCCATGTCCAAGCGCTGTGGTTTGGTATGCCTCACTTCGGTTTTCTTAACTCCGGTTTGCCTCAATCCAGTATGCCGCATTCCTTTGAAAAATGTCTTGCTAACCATAACACGGCTTTTCTGAGTTCTTGTAACCGTTTGACCAAACTGCAGTGTATACCTATAGCTTCTACAATATAAATTAAACAAAGTATGACTAATTTGATGGTTCACTATGAATAGGCATACATTGTTTATGATCAAACTTCTAGTTTATGTAATGTTTCATTACTTAGAATGCATAAGTCTCTCAAGGGCTTGAACGTTCCTGTAATATAGTATTTCAGCTAACTTGCATTGCGTAAGATTTTCTGTCAAGACATATATCATTCGTGTTCTTCCCACAATAATGTATCTTCTCAGGTAGCTTACAGTCACACCTTGACCGTTTTCTTGGAAGTCTAAATGATGTAATTGTTTTTGTGTATGGCGTGTTTTTGTAATGAAACGGGTCAGTAAGTTTCTTTGTATAACTTACAGTTTACTTTGGGATGTATAATTATATATTTTTGTGTACAAGTCCAGTTAGATTTTGTATATCAGATATTATTGGGGCGCAATATTAGACGTTCTATCAAACCATTTAATAGATAAAAATCCAAAAAGCTGTTTAATGGGTTTAATTTTTCATTGATTAGTTACCAGTTTTTTAAATATTTAACCTGCAACACCAGTGAAATTGTTAAGTCATATGATTAAGCGACCATTTCAAATTATAAATACATACTTAAAGTATGTATGCTGAAATTCTTCCGACCAGAGTCATTCCGAAACTTGAATTAAGCATATCACGTGAAAATGGTTATGTTCTTCTTTCTATTTGTTAATTTTAACCGTTTATGAAGGAACACGATGTATTCATTAAAAAAATGAAAACACATTAATATTTTTGCTTTTTGTTCAACATAAACGTTGATTGATAAAATAAGACATAACCATATAAATCCAACCATTGCTCGTTCTTGAAGTTCACATTGACCAACACAATCGAATCACCGGTTCTGAATGAAACACAATAACATTAAGTTATCGACGTAACACACATATTCTAACTTCAGGTTGAAAAACTACCTTTCGCGTTTTATCTATAACAATAAACACACATCCATGACGCTTTTACTATTTTCATTAGATGAGCACTTAAGATACTGTCGTGTGTTAGGTTTTGTCCCATTCAATACGAATTACAAACTCTCAAATTGGTAATATACCTTAAAACGTCACGAGGTGAGGCTTTGTTGAAGCATTGTTGAATGCATTGATGAATAACGTATTTTGTTCACAAAATCATCGCGCAAAGGAAATGTATATTTAACGTTTAACTTGTGTATCCTATCCTGTGTATTAGTTGGATAATACATATTCATCAAAATTGAAAGCTTTGCCGATTTAATACAAAACCAAATTTTAAATGTGTTAAAACATCAAATACATTGTTAGTATTCGATGTTTTATTCATATTTAAAAAAAAGTGCATTTGAATCAATTATTTAAAGAACAAACAAATACAACATAGTACTTTTCCGATTCGATAGTCGATTTACGAGCACAAGCGCAATATACATGTCTCTGAAATAATTAGTTTGATCTGCGTCAATACCTTGAAAAATATTTTTTAACACATTTTGTCGCCAGTGTAAAAAAAGGAAACCAAGAAGTTAGAAAATCTAGACAAAATCATGGTTCTGTAAATTATATATTCTCGGCATGAGATTTCGTGGTTTTTCACCAAAAGACTTCTCGTAGATACGAAAATGTGTGGATTACTAATGGTGGACAAATAAAAGGAACACAGTTACTTCGGTAATTATCCGACGCGTTTATGTTTAAATCGTAGATCGGTCAGCACACAAAATAAACGAAAATTATTATCACAACAATATTAATGAATTTACAGTGAGTCGCCATGGTAATGGCCTTTTTAAATTTGATCGTCGTTGGCATGGTGATATCGTGTGGTAAAAATAATATGTAAAGCAGTGATCACCGTTTACACAGAGAGAAGAAATGGCGGCACGTTGTAATCAATGCCTTTGATAATTAAACCTGCTCATAAACACTAGCAACCAAATTATAAGATGTATGCATAATAGATTCAACTATTTGTTTAAATTGTTCAAGTATATTTCGCTTGATATAGAATTTGAGAGCTAATTACAATTACCATAGTTCGTTTAGTCATATAATTTTTAATTCATCATAAAGGCACTTTCTAATTAAAAAAAACTATTCACGAGAATGCTTATGGAAACATATACTATTGTACATTGTTTATTTTGTATAACTTAATAAAATAACCTATTAAATAGATACTATGGGTAATGACCACATTTGAATGTTGAATTATATAAACATACTACTTAACATTGTATTTAATTGTTAATGAACAATTTCTTATATTCGGTGATTATCATAAGCGTGTGCCTGTTCATCAAAGTGTGATACTGTGTTTCATTTAATGAAGCCTGAATTCAATCTGTCAAAGTATCTTTTGTCTTCTTTGTGGTCGTCTGAGCTGTTGGTGTTTTCTTGCGGACGTTTGACGAAGCCATTGGATATCCTGTTGAATCGTTGCCTGTTCATATCGGTTTCGTATTCATCGCTTCCAATATTAAAATTGTCGTTCTTCTTAACAAACCCGTTTGTTAAACGGTCAAAGTACCGTTTGTTTTCAATTGTAAGACCGCTTACGTCTTCCGTATCTTCAAGCATGTCCTCTTTCTTGACGAAACCGCTGGTTAATCTGTCAAATCCACGTTTATCATCAACTCGGGAAGCTGTATCAGTTCCTGACAGTATGTCATTGCGTTTGATAAACCCCATATTCAATCTGGCGAAGTACCTTTTCTCACTGATTACATCGCCGTTATCAAAAGTTTCGTCGTCCTTTTTGACAAATCCAGAATTGAGTCTGTCAAAAGGTCGTTTCACAAAGCCATAGTTTAACCTGTCAAACCCACGCTTTTCATCATCTACATTCATCTGAAGTGGCTCATCAATTACGCTATTCATAGGACGTTTTACAAACCCAGATGTTAGTCTATCGAACGGGCGCTTCACAAATCCAGAGCTTAATCGGTCGAACGGACGTTTCACAAAGCCAGAGTTTAGTGTGTCAAATGGGCGCTTCACAAACCCAGCATTCAGTCTGTCAAAACCTCGCTTGTTGTAATCAGAGCCCGCGCTGGTTTCGCTTTGTACTTGACGTGTCGTGTTCTTATCCGAATCTTCATCACCATTGTTTTCATTCTGAATATTAAGGTGTTGAGTGGGTATACTATTAACAACAGACGACAGATTGTCTTGGATTGTTGAGCGTTTCTTGCGCATAAATCCCGACGAAAGTCTGTCTAAATAACGTTTACTGTATTGAGGCGAGTTCTCAAGTGCTGTCTTGTCAAGTAGATTTCCCAACAGCCTGTCGTACATGTCATTATCGAACAATTCCCCAGTGGAGTCCGTGGTCTCATCGTTGTCTTGCTTTATGAAACCCATGGACAGTCTATCAAATCCCGAAGGCCCTCGCCTCTTATACTCGAATGGTGTTCTGCTTGTCTGGACTTTGCGAGCGGAGACATTATTATCAGGTTGATATCGTGCAATGAAAAACGGATGATAACTAACAACGCCCGGTCTGAAAAAGACACAATTTACAGTGATAAATACTCTTAACAAAATGTCAAAAAATACTTCATCACCACACCAACAACTTTTACCATTACTATCAATGCTACCGATGCATACAAAACTGTTCCGATATAATGTTAATGTATGAGATTTTTATTATAATTATTGTTATATTATATTATTGTTCTTCAGTATTACAATATTGAGTTAGAGGAACGATTATTATAAATAACTATATAAAAAAATGTGTGCGTTAGCATATATTATGATTTTATGCGATATACGGCATAAACTACTTCGTTCATTCATAGTAAATAATCGTGAAAAACTGACTATGTAAAAATTTGATTTTGTTGTTTTAATAAATGACACGAGCTAAAACAAATCATGTTATTAAATTATGTTCGTTTGTCATATATGTTAAATGAAGTATTTACTCGCGATATTTCATACGTGTTTTCCTTGTGTGTTGGAGGTTAAAGATTTTGTTTAACTTACTGTAGTTATTTGAAAGAATATACAATATTGCCTTATTTAACAAACAGCTTAGTTTGGTGATGAAAACAGCAAACTCTTTTGGTGTGAAGTTGCCGAATGAATACACAAGAAGTTTGCTTAATATTCTTATATTTTTATTTCAGGCCTTAATTTGTAATATCATAAGCATTTTGGTATGGGTGATAAAAGAAAAAGAACACGATTAAATATCTTATAATCAGTTGATTGCACGTGTCCATCTAAGAAATAGTGCAGATCAACTTCGGCCAATTATCAGTATATTGAACAACGAGTCAGTCTTACCACGTTGATCGGATCGTATCTGAAAGATGGGGTACTATAACGTTTGCAGGCTGACTGGAAGATCAGTATTATAATGCGATAACTACAAAGAGGTATGAACCATTTCTCATATTTTACCGTGCATTTTATCATCATTTTATCATTGAACGCCACAATTAAGTGCAGGGTCTATGTTCAATCAGTTTTTTCCATATGGTAACTTAAAAGTATATGTATGGACGTTTTAATTGTTTGCCGAAATACCACTAAACAATAAGTTTGTTGTTAAGGACTGTATAGTGTTGTGTCTTAATGATTCCGTATGCAGAACCAATGTTACTAGAACCCGACGAGGAAATATAAATGTGCATTGTGGTTCAATTTGCTGCGAATACCCAGTGATCGTTATCATAGAAACGGTTACTTAATTCTTGTATCACTAGACAATATCGGAAGGGACTGTTAGGCCACAACAATAACAAATCTTGGGGCATCTCATTTATTAATATTTTCAAAAAAACGTTTTATTTACTGCCATACGATAAATTGGCACGACTCAATACCAAATATTAGTCGCTGTTATCATTATTAAATCTTCAAAACGCATCTAGATCCCGATAGATATCTTTCCCTCAGTATTCAAACCAAATATAAAATTGCTTTTGCACACTTTGGAAGTGAAAATCATAAACACAAGGTTGAACTTGGTAGACATTTCCATTTACCATTTGAATCCCGATTATGTAGATATTGTTGAAATGATGATATCAAAATAATTGATACCACGCTTTTTACATTGCGATAAATATCGCATTATGGGCCGGAGGAATTGATTTACTATATAAACTATTCTGTTTTGTTGTGTTATATACAAAGACGTTGACGCAACTGCGTAATTGATATGCTCGTAAATATTTATTAATGTTTGCAAATGAATACTCAAATTATGTTCCATTATGCTCACGTTTCGTGTAAAATACAGATAATGTATACTTTTCATACACAACAATTTCTTAGGACGATCATCACTTGTATTATCGATTTGTGTATTTGAGCGGCCAAACAATAATACATTTATATGAAACAAATGACATTACGTATATGTGGGAAAATTTTAATCAAACAACAGCAAGATTTTGTTCTGAGCACATCTTATAATGTACATGTTTTCTGCATAAGGTAAGCGTCATATTTCAAAATAAAATTCTACTCTAGTAAGTTGATTCCATTATGCATGTCGGTCACAGTTACTTATCATCTCTGAAAACAGTGCATTAATAACTTATACTTCAAATGTTTTCATTACAAGTGGCCAGCTGTCAGCTGGTTACATATTGTTAAATAGCAAGTGCGTAACAAATAATAGTTGATATTACGGATTAGGCTATACGACGGAAAACATGGTGACATGTCAGTTAATATTTGAATTTCAAAATGTGTCAAAAGGTGACAAAAATATAACCCGGAGTCAGCAGGCCATATATTATATTATGTACAACATGAAGTGCTTAATTAACAATAATCTAGATGACATATATTGGGGACTTGATAAAAGCAAAATATGCGAATGCAAATCGTTTATGTATTTCTGCCTTTAAATATGCATTGCATTTCAGACATTGTACACGACACAAAAACTGCGCATTATAAAAATGAAGAATCCTTTTTTGTCGGCACCCATTGTCTATTCTATAACCGTTCTAATTGCATTTTAAGTATTTAACCGATCAATTATCAAAATGTCAAGTTGAGTGAGTTTTTATGGTTTCATCTCAAGCAATGCATATAATGGCAAGTCAGTCCTGACCTACGAGACCTATTTACCGAAGATGTTATTAACACCTTATTTCCTAATATTTAGTCAGGGCGTTTGTATGAAGAACTATCCGGTATTGCTCGATTTAACGAGCCACGTAAACCAAATACCTGTGTTATTTTTATACAATTTAGTTACGTTATGTTAGGCGACAGTAAACTATCAATATAACAATTCAAATACAAGTAGATTGTTAATTGAAAGTGCCAATTATTTGAAGATATTGAACTGTATACATATCATTACCAATTACAGATTGTTACTTAGCAATTATGTTGTTGAACTTTTGCGCTATATAAGCCTTATTTTCAAGAACAAAGACGCTTTAATCTCATTAGATGACATATACATTACAGGTTCTAAGACGTCAAGAAAAACAAAGTTCTTAAAGTCACATTTACTTATTTTGATCGATTCTTTCAAACGAAAATGATGTGTTCTATCAAGGCTAAACTACACTGTCCAAATTAGCTTTTGAGAGTTTATTAAATTAAGAGACTTGTGAATTGTCTGTTTGTGAAAAATATTTGAATCACACATCACACAATTGTGTCCACAGTTCAAATTTATAGTATTTCTTTTAAATTCGTTCTGTGCGTTATCAACAATTTCTTATTGGTAAACAGAGGCCATACTTTGACCACTTGTACAGCATGAAACATGGTAAATTACATATTTGTTATTGTTCACGAAATGTTGTGTTTTAAAAAAAAATAGACACATACTGAGTTTTGATATTGAGCAATAATAGCAAAGCGTGTCTGTCATGTTCCGACGTGTTTGTGTTAAAGGGACCTTTGCACAGATTTTGGCATGTATTAAAGCTTACAATTACATGCTTATATCGATAAATGTAAGCATTTGATCTAAAAAATCTCCAGTAAAAAAACAATAATAAAATTAAAGAAAGAAGAGAAAGTAACCCTCAACTGGGCTCAAACCACTGACCTTTAGAGTCCTGTAGTAAAAGTTTATCGCTAAAACGACGTGATTTTAATACTTTATATAAGCAATCCATTTAGTATCACACAATACAACGACAACAACATAACTCTCCAAATATTTAAATCGGTCCGCGTTTCAAAGCTTTATAATTTTCAGTTGTTTAAATCTTGCAAAGATTCATATAATGGACATTTTAGAGCATAGTAAATGTTCAGTATTAGTGTTTCCTCACAAATATCATAATTACAACGAAAATTTGCGAATCTGAAACATTTTTGTTAATTTTGTCAATTTACCAAAACGTGCACAGGCCCCTTTTAATCATGGACCAGTTAAACCTCAAAATCAAAGAAAAAGAATGTCTTCCAAATAATACCGATTTTAAAGTGTGCATAACAACGAATGTCAATGATGTTTATTGGAATAATCACAGCCATGATTTTGTCTTTTATGTAAATGTCTTTGTAAAATAACAACAACACATTTAAACAAAGCTATATGTGGTTGATTTATTCACCGATACTACTAAATATTTCATTAAAAGTTTAATCGATGTTTGAGCATTTGTTTATCTAATCATTAGCCATGAATTGTTTAATGTTGCGTTTGTGATGTTTATTGTTTATTTATATTTAAAATATAAGGTATGAATATATATGTGTATTTAAACAGCAAATAAATACGACATAATGTTCACTGGACATGCTTCATAAGACCATTTTAAAGTCTTGCCAACAACAATTGTCAATCCCGATTGTTTAAGATTAATATTTTAAATAGTGTACACAAGATTAAAATAGTATTATAATGATATTTTCAGCATTATTAAAACCTATTCTTAAATTCAAGATTCTTACTTGATTTAACGTCACCTGTATACTAAAGTTCAGCAGTTCACACATTTTCATTTCAGAAAAGGTTTTATCCCATTTTCACCGCGACACTGACGGTATAACACGTTGTGGAATATACTTGCTTGTATTCAACACGGTGGAATATACCTGTCGCGTGCACGGACTACTGTTTAAATGACGTCATGCGATATGCGCTAAAATTAGGTCGATATTGTTTGGTTCATTGATCGAATTTTAAGGTCACCCATTAGAAGGAAATGTGCATATTTTGCAGAAAAATATATATATGACATATTCTCCAAAAGAAATGTTGACATAAAATATAAAATTACACGATTTTTGTTTTGTTGTTTTTTTTTATTTATATTTACTTTACCACTGAATGATTTTTCATAAGAAACAAAGTCGACAAAACATAAGCTTCAAAATTATACGACCTTCAACCTTTAAATCTAGTCATATGACATGATTTTTCGCCATCCGTATAATGAATCAGCTGATTGATGGCGTCATAAAATGACATACTTATTGCGTCATTTTCCCCATTTTTTTGACGATTTATTATAAACGCGACTCATTTCACATGTTTTCTACATGTACTGTATGTCGACATATCTGAATTGACAATTGATCACATTTTCCTTAATTCGTGTAATGTGCATTGTTTATAACCAAAGCATATACTTTTGACATTGAACTTAAATATTAAGAATGTACAACAAGCCATACACATATCGCACAGTTCATGAATAATCTGCTATGTTTGCTTTCCTATTTTATTCACGTTAGGCATAGAGCCGTGTAAAGTATAAGATGGTAAAAATAGCACCACACTGGCATTGGGAACGTCCCATTTTGTACACGGGTATTTTCTACTCATTTATCTGTTGTGTACTGGAATGTTTTCCATTCTTTGTGTATTTATATATTAAATTATTTTCTCGTATAATAAGGGCATTTACCATAGATAAATAAAACATTGTGCAAGTTTACTCATAATTATGTTTGTATGCAGAAATCTGCAAATGCAACCGAGTTTACCAACGGCTATTATTAGATAAACTGCTCCGTTTCATTAGAACAGCAGTAATGTAGAGTACATGACGTAGCGTGTGACGAAGAAGAAAGTTTATCGCGTTCATAAACTCATTTGAATAAAGTGATAGAATGGCATAAGGGTCTTTATTTAACTATGCTAAAATAATTATTAAAGACCCTAGATGCAAAATCGTCAATTATTGAGTTAAATGGATTATTAGATGGATTTTAAAGGATAATTAAAGGTAAGATACTAGTTCTTACATGTTTTGATTTTTGTATGTACTTTTTTCGTTCCCTGTTCTCGGGGAAATGATTTTAACATGGGCGCCATTGATGCATCGGATCACACACGGCATACCCATAACATTATATAAAAAAAACACGTTCTACGCGTCCTTAAATTCGTCGTCCGAAGTCGGAAAACGTATTACCCTGTATATTTTGTGAAATAAAGTGTCAGTCGCTGCAATTGTCTGTTTACTCGTCAAAATTGTCAAGGTCTTCGATAGCTAAAGAAACTTCAGCGTACAGTTTATTTAGTATTGACAGACCTGTACAAAGTCGCGCCAGTCAAAAATCATAAAAAGCGACATTTAAAGTTATGGTAGCCAGAACTAGGTCGTCGATGGTGTACATGTATGTTGACATCGACAGCATTTTGTCAGGAGCAATCGCCGCCATATTTGATTTTGATCATTTTCTTTCGAAAATAAAATGAATTATAGTAAAGTAAAATCTTCTTTTCGCGGTCGTAATGTGTTAAAATTCGCATACTGCGTAAAATTGAATGTAGGCATATGGTGATATTTTTACTTGTTTTACAGTTTGTGTGTGAATTTTTAAAGACTATTTTGCGTACCAGAACAAATACATGTATATCACTACGCATGGTTACATTTGTTAGATTTTAAGCGCTTTTATGACTGAATTTAAATAATGGTTAATGTTATTAGATCTATTTATGTTAAATGTCACGTTGAAAAAATCAAATGGGATAAATAGAATACTAGGATTAGCGTTGAATACAGAGAAGTTTATGTTGCTCGGCCCGAACGCCAAGGCTCGCGCTTCCGGCGTTCTAAGCCTCGCAACATAAACTTCTCTGTATTCAACACTAACCTAGTATTCTCTATATCCTTTTAATGAACGCAGTGTATATGAATGTGTACATCATTTTACCTTATGGAAAGAAGCAAGAACTTGGAATTGTATGTCGAACCCATATATCAGCAAGTGATGTTTATATTTTTAGTAAAGCACAAATATATGTTAGTTTTTAATATGTCATGATTTAAATTTATGTTTGTGTATTTTCTGGAATTCTATTTAGTGTTTGCCATGGATATATGCAATATAAATACTGTGTCTATTAGAGTTATGAAAAAGTGACATATATATTTTATAATTGCGTAGACATATATTATAGTAACCCTTATGAAATGTGCACTATTAATATATATTTATTTTATATATTAATGCGTCAATGTATTTTAAAATATTCATAAATAAAAATGAAATATACAATATTTAAATCAGTTATTAACTTACATGCAGGAAACAAAAGATGCAAAGCGGAGTATTATCCTACATGTCATGACGAATAAAACACTGCAACGCGTTCTTCCAAATAATCGCTGCTTCTCCGATCGCAACAAATATCACACAGGAGTAGTTGTTAAACTGACGTCACATCTTCACATGGAACTATTGATGTCACTGCACGAGCAAATGGAAATTGACAACGAGGAATATAGGCGCGCTATTGTAGATTGACAAGTTGGTGCCGGCACCAATAATGTCTCTATCATACTGTTATTGTTTGGAGACTCTATCGCGGAGTCAAATATGAAAATTCGCAGAGATAATTTAATCAAGCTATCAAGTAAAGCGGTTGGCAATGAAAGTAGTCATTTTGATGTACACGTCTGAAGAGGTACGGGTAGGCTACTTAACGCTTATTCAATATTTATAACAATAACCCATTCAGCTGAGACAAATATAGTGTTTTCATGAAATATTTACATACAATAACTGGCGTACACTACACTGCCACATAGAAAGCAAATTAACCATCGATCGTTCCTTAGATAAAACAATTTTTAACTAAACATAACTAACCATCGAATCGTACTTAATTAACAATAACATGATTGTGTATACATATAATATATATATACCTAATCGGGAAACAATGTGAACAACTCTTTTTTCAGTGTAATTAATACCTAATATTAATGCTTATTCTGTTACTGCATTATATTTGCGCAAACTGCATTCCATTTGGTCATTAAAAAATCATTCACATGATGAGCGCGACCCTTATATTCACATACAAACATGTTCCTGATTGGAAAAAGGCATAATCGAAACTAACACGATTCACAATTACCAGATATAACATGGATGAATTTAACAAATAAGGTTTCCACAATTGTCAAAAGTCTATAGCAATCATGTTGAAAATAAGACTATTTGAGTAGAATGAGGCTTTGCTTTGTTTTAAACAATATGTTTACTGTTTGAAAGTTCCATTGCGATTTTGTAGAGATCCCCAATGATTTCATGTGTAGGTTTTGCATTGTGTCGATTGCTATGAAGCTGTGTTCTTTTCGTTGAAGAAGTATGCTGCGTATTATCTGCATCGCCCTTGGCATACACGTCTATCAGCGCTTGATTGCTGGAGCTGCTATGGTACCGGATTACACACATTATATATCAATGTGAGTTCCTATTAATGAATAATGAGTATAGCCTTACATTGAGAGCTAATATCATATAAGGTCAATATAAATGTATTCGTATTAGCTTATAATCTATTTTAATGGGTGCTATTATTCAATCGTTTTGATCTCAAAGTCATGCATTAAGAGTGACGGCTCATAGGCGAACAGGTTATGCAAATAAAAGTAGCAGACATAGTGTGACAATTAAAGCAAAAATAAATTAACGTTTTACATAAATAATTTTAAAAAAGCAACACCGATTCCTTACCGGCATATTTTCATATTTAGTGTGTGAAGTTTATCATAACCAACAAATATGTATTTATTAGATGCACATAGATTCTCTACCAGTATTTTGTTAATGGGTAAATATTATTGATATTCAATACAATTTATGTTTTCCAGTATTGCTTTTAAAGATATTATTGCGAGAAATTTTAAGAAGAACTGATGTTTTACATTGAAGTTAAGTATATTTACAAACATAAATACATCCCCAATTTTTGAATTGACCGATTTGCCTGTATTGATGTTGGTGTCCATACAATTTTTGTTTATCAAGCAATGGATGCATCGACCAAATCCAACCAAATCTATCAACCCCTAGTAGGGGAGGACAATGTACACTTTCTGATAAGTCGCTCAGCTCTGTAAGATTCTAAACAATCAATACGTTTATTACTGACCATGCTTACAAATTACTCCTGGCATGTACCCATGTGAACCCGTATCACGTTTGGTCTCGTATGATTTGCTACTCGTTATCTATATACGTTAAATATGGAATATTAACAATATAATGCTTTTACTTTGTTACGTATAATATTGATTTACTCTATATATGTAAAGAAGAAGTATTAACTATTACATGAATTGTTTATGATATTGAGTTTTTTAAAAACATTATTGTGTGACGTATTATATTGAATGTATTACGTTACGTATACTATTGAATTCGTATTGATTATGTGTTACTTCTTAAAGCTACGATTTGTAGGAAAAAAGGCATTACTTCTAGCTCTTGAGATGAGAGTTATATATTGGTATTGAAATTATTGTATTTTTTTTTATAGATGCCTCGAGAACACATTCATTTGATCTTAATACCAATGTATTGCCTAATGATTTCATCACATTTGATCGAAACATATGTATTTTACCTTATAAAATGGACTGAATAGAACGCGGGAACAATATAAGGGGTATGTGCTCTTCTTTAATGCAAATCGAAACGCTACACAAGGAAATGAATATTTGTTGTCAACAACATTTGTTATCTAAACATAAATACTTCTATTGGAATCGAACTTCAATTGTTATATGCACCTCTTATAAGAACTCTTGGGCTTATTTATGTGTGTAAATAGAGAATAACAGGTAACTGCCTTATCTTTTTGTAATATATCATGCATGGCTTAGAATAATATAACGGCGAGGCTTGCCGAAGCGTTATTTTATACGTGCCGAGCCTGATATATTACAAAAAGATCAGGCAGTAATCTGTTTTTCTTTTTATAATGCCACTACGTCCCCGATTTTAAAGAAATAATGAAACAATCGCTAAAAAGCTGCAGTGTTAGCGGGAAAGACTATGACCATTGTCGTTTGACTTGACGTCATGAGCACGCGCGCTTAATATTTGTAAACAATGTTTTTTTGCTGTTTGTGTTGCATTTTGCGTTTAAATTATATTACATCTTGGTATCAAATTGTTTTTTGTTGAATCTAATTCGAATTTACTAAAAATGATTACTTTATATTTGATTCCGAGTAATATTACCGTCCTCCACATGTGACTGATATATGAACGTCCTGTTGACCAGGATATAAAATAATATATATCAGGCAGCGTTATATCAGGCAGATATATGATACAGTGTTGTCCCAGATAAGCATGTGCAGTCCACACAGGCTTTTTTGAAACGAAACTATCCAGTTATATGGGATTTAACGTTTAAAATAAGTCTCTTGTACTCATTTACAAAGTTTAAACGAAAGGTGTTGACTCTGATTATCCTTTCCGGACTGGGCAGGCTTCTTTCATACGGCACTTTGCACGGATCCATTTAGACAGCTTTTTCAAAAACGAGGCTAATACTTGAATGGTTATCATTGTAGATGATAACACCTCCCCTGCAAAAAAGGCACTTTAAATATCAATGCGATGAAATTCCAAAACTGCGAAAATATTCAATACCGCCCTAAGAGGCAATGTCTTTAAACATAGAACGCAACATATCTTAAAATATCTAGGTAAAGAGCTATGGATTAATCAAACAATTACCGTTTACGTTTCGCAAACGAGTATTGTCTAGCATAATGAAAGAGCTGAACGTGTTTGATTGTCCTTGTCAATTATTGGAACAATACCTTGCAAGATCTATTGGATTGCCTTTTTCTTATTTCCATATTGTGAGTACTGAATGCAAATAAACCTCTAGAATATGTTAAATTTCTTTTTTTAGTGAACAAAAAACTAGTTTAAAAATAAACCAACGGCGTTCAGAAAAGTAAACGACAATCACTTTGGCTGAGCATATTGTATATTCACCTATTCAATACTCTGTTCAAATCAGAAACAAAGCAGGTAAACAAACAAGCACTTTATTCAAAAATAAGTTTTACAAATATTTAAACAAATTAACACATTTCCGACTTGTTTGTGAAAATATATGCAATGACATGTGCGAAAACGGAACAATTCAGACAAAATTGAAAGCATTTTGATCCGCGTGAAACGTAACTTGGTCTTGCGCCAAGGGTAGCGACAAAAGAGCCTGAACAAGAGCTACACTGCTTATGAATCCACGAAGCACCTTGTGGCTTTATAGCGAACAGCAAAGCGACTAACCAGACTGCGCGCATGTGCAAGCTGGCCTGGAGTCACGATGACCGTATTGTCAAAGTACCCATTTGCGCATTATGCAGATTTCTAGATTGTTTTATACCAGCAATGAACCGGAGCCAAACTCTTTGGTTTCCACACAGGGTGTGTACAAACTGCTTGCTAAATATATAACTGACATAAATTTTATTTCAAAACATTTCATAAACTCGCATAGGCTAACCAAGGACGACAATATTTTGTTTTTGCTTTTATATCATTTTTCGTTAAAAGGAGGTCTATTCTAAACGAACATTCAATTAAAGGAGAACAGTTGTTCCTGATATGCGTGTGCATATGCTTTACGAACATGCATTAAGACCTGTTGTTCCATAACAAGGTTCATACTATGAAACACCTTATTGTAAATAATTATGAACAAAAAAGTCAGCAAACCATTGCAGTACGCATATTTTAGTCCGTAAGAATGTTCAACTTCTTTCCAGAATGTTTGACTCAATATATAGATCAGGGTCGTTCAGGGAAAACGGGCTTAATGCATGGGCGTGAAATTGCGTCCCAGATGAGACTGTGCAGACTTATAAGGAACGATACTTTCGTTATCTATGGTATTTTTCGTTTAAAGAGCCTTCCCAGGGCAAGGTTAATTAATATTCATAAGAAATCGTTTATAAATACATGTCAGAGAGGTATTTGAATTCACATTTGAAAACTATAATAAATCATGCACATAAACTTGATAACAAGTTGTCAAAATCACAAGTATCGAAAAAATTGTCATAGATCTTAAAAACAATGTTGTCTTATTATCGATAATTATGAGAACAACTAATTTTCTAAAAATAGGCATTTGTGTAAAGGCTTGCGGAAGTGAACACGATTTTTTATGTGATAATGCTTCTAAGGTTGCTTTTTTCTACATTTATAAAAGTATCCCAAATAACACTACTTACTAAAAGATTTTCATATAGCGTGTGACTCGAGATCACAAGAAAAAGAGTTAACACATATTCATATTGTAAATTCGTAAATGTAGTGTTAGTATAACATAACCAAAACGTGTCGTGCTAAGAACGTGTTTAAAAACATTGCAACTGCTACATGTAGTATTATTGCGTTCAAGGCACGCTTCAAGAGTTTAGCTTTTTCCCAGTTTAATTAGTTGCCTTAAACTCTGTATAAAGATTCAAGACTGTTCATTAGCAGTAAAGACTCAAAATGACAATTCAAATGTCATTTTACGACATTCCTTAAGTACAAATTTACGATATCCCATCATGGTAAGTTGATGCGGGAAAACATTGAACTAATGTGTCAGCTGAACTTCGGAGCCGGATACAAAGATTTGTGAAATAACAGCCAATGTTTATGCTGACTCGTGATTAAATAGTACGTTTGTATATGTTGCTCCGGTCATTCAAATAAATGACCTTAAGCTTTATGCGACCAACATAGCGCAAGACCAGCCTGAAGATTTATTTGGACTAATAGTTGTCTTATTTATTATGCTATTGTGAATTTCAACGCAAAGCATAATATACATAGATTACAGATGAAACACGTTGAAAAAAATGTAATACTATCCTTTTTAGATTCTGGTAATAATTTGGATATTAATGTTTTATCATTACACTTCTACTGCTGTACAAGTGAATGATTTTCTTATCGAAATCTGTATACGTCTTTTTATCCGTCTTTCTAACTGTGCATTCTTTAGGATCGCAATAGCCATAGCTTTGGCATGTATGATTGTCATAAGATATACTAGTACTTTGAGTTTTGAAAATTTCACTTAACTTAACATTTATGCTCGCAGTGGAAATTAAGTACGGATAGTGGCAAATTAAAGCTATCTGAAAAAAAAATTACTATGAAAATCATAAAATGAAAATTGACTATTATGTTTTAAACAATATCTGGCATACTGCAAGTAATATTGTGAATGTTGTATACAGTATTTGTATTTAAATAAGACCTTGCATACATCGATTTAATTAAAACATATAGCAACGTTTACGTGCATTTTTTTTTTGTAATACATATCTTAACACTAAGTTGTTAACAAAATTATTAGGTATTATTTTATTATACTTTCAAAATTAACATGTCCATTACATTTTTTATAAAATGATATATGCCGACCAAATACAATACCACTATCATTTAATTAAAAAAATAGAAATCCATTTAAATTTGTTCATTTTATAACGTGTGATGATTGATGTTATTATCGAGCTCACGTTAATGATTCATTCGAACAATTGTTAATTAGTCTTGATGAGTGGTTATATATACAGGAGAAGCTTCTATATGATTCAAAAGTGAATCTTAAATATAAAAAATACAATGACTCACGAAACAGACAATTGAACGATTTCCAAGGATCGGATGTGTTGCTAAAAATAGTGCGTTTTGAACTTTAGTAAGCAGGTTTATAAAGGTGAACACACTTTTGTTTATGTGGCGAATGGGAACGCTTGTTTAAACCGAATACTGGCGATTCTGATGAAACATAGCTATGACAAAGTTGCAACCAATACACCGATCATTTATAGCTTTAGAATAACATTGAAGTGTCGTTAAATATAAATATTTTCACCATTTCAAACTGATATTGAATTTCCATGTGTCAATGAATTATTAGAATTACAGTATTTGAATCTCTTTTAAAATATTTAACAGTAATTTGAACTATTGTAAAAGCATTTTGAGTATTACCAGGACATTATAGTGAAATCATGATTTAAATTTCGAATGTTTAACGATACTCGTTCTGGGAAACTGTGCTAATGTCACATTTTAAGTCAGAATTCACATAATAGGTTACACTATGCGCGGAATTTACCAAACCTTATACAAAATCACAGGTAAAAGTACAAAATGTTATGTTTTTACCAGCATGAAAAACAGTCATTGTGTAATTGGTAGTTAATGCACGGAGTTGTACACAGATATCGTAACAACATGACCAAATGTCATGAATATTGCATTTCACTTATATATATATATATTAATATATGTTGGATATATATATATATCCAATGAGAGCTTAATAAGTCGAAGGACACAGTTTTAATATTCTAAATAGCCGTTTTTGTTTTTGTCAAATGCAAATACAAATCTAAACGTTGAATAAACATGTTTTAAAGTTGCAATGTTTTAACGACAGATAAACAAATATCACAAAAAACGAACGGCTGTTAAATTATATACATGTTTGGTGAAATCTTAATAGTTTACCTATATCGTGGCGAATATTGGATTTTAGTTCAAGTTTCATAGCGTCGTTATTGAGAGGTTACCAAATACCGTAAAAATATGCTTCCAATCTTATGCAAGGAGTAGTTCGTGAAATAACTTATTAAAATTAAGCGCTATCCCATAAAATGCATTGTTAAACTTAATTTAACAACAGTGATTTATTTATCTGCATTGCAGTGGTTATGTTTCTCAAAATAGTTTGCGGACAAACACGACTCCCGATCGTTTATATGCAGTTGGTAACCTTTCGTAATATATATAGTAAGCATAAGCAAGGTTCATGTATGCACCCAAAACATAACTCGATTGTTTTCAGTTGTTGTTGTGGGCTACATACAATAGTGTCGATCAAACTTTATAATAACAATACTCTTTACACAGGTTTGCACGTGAAGTAGGAATGACGATAAGGTTACGCTTTTGTGAAATTTGTTTAAATTAATATTTTCCTCTCATAACGTTATAACCTGCATATGTGGATAAATAGTCCTATAGATGATTTTGTCCCTAGACATTATCCCCGTTCATACATCGCTGTCCATTATGCTAATTGTGTGTTTTTTTTTTCTCTCTTTTTTGCGTTTGAAGAAATGTTTGATGAATGCTTTCAATCAGATTTAAAACCACCTCATTCGTCAGATATGATTGCAAGAATGCAATATTAATAACACAACTGTTCCATGTGTTATTAACTGACGCACCAATAAATTTACAGTAACGTCGAATTTAATCGCGTCTGCAGGTCAAAAGACATAAACGTAATGTGTTCATATAATAATAGCGGTTTACTCAAGCCTCGAATTTACTGATCAACGACTTCTGACCCTCTGGATAATTGTGTGATCAAACGTAGTTAATGAATATCGAGCATAAGTTGAAAATTAGTAAATGCTGCTGTTAACATTATACAACGCTTAACGACTTAAGATCATACGGTACCGTGTGTCAACGTTCGAGTGGTAGTGCGCACTTATTATATATAAAATAATATTGCATTAATGCAATTATTTAATCTTTTGAAAAAAAAACGACAGCATCTTTTAAGGCGAAAGCAACGTATTTGTGATGCATATAAATTCAAGATTACTTCATGTGAAATAGGTAACCATCTGCAGTGCCCGGTTAAATGATCGGAATTGTTAGCCATGTTTTGAATCGGGTTGTCGTTTAAATATATTTATGAACTTCGTTGAGACTGGAGGTGGTGTATTAATTTGCTAATGATTATCATAAATAAGCATCTCACAATGTAGGGTATTTATGCATTAAATACAGATATGTAATGTCATTGTAAGTTGGTCATCAAAATAATTCATGAGCGGCATTTTAAACCAAATTTCCATTTTTACAAAAAGGTGTCACAGCGTAATCTTTGTTCAATAAGTGTGAGTTTAGATAAGTGAAATTAATAAGCAAACGGACATGTTATCATCTTCTTCATCATCATCATCATCATCATCATCATCATCATCATCATCATCATCATCATCATCATCATCATCATCATCATCATCATCATCATCATCATCATCATCATCATCATCATCATCATCATCATCATCACTATCATCATCATCATCATCATCATCATCATCATCATCATCATCATCATCATCATCATCATCATCATCATCATCATCATCATCATCATCATCACTATCATCATCATCATCATCATCATCATCATCATCATCATCATCATCATCATCATCATCATCATCATCATCATCATCATCATCATCATCATCATCATCATCATCATCATCATCATCATCATCATCATCATCATCATCATCACATCATCATCATCATCATCATCATCATCATCATCATCATCATCATCATCATCATCATCATCATCATCATCATCATCATCATCATCATCATCATCATCATAATCATCATCATAATCATCATAATCATAATCATCATCATCATCATCATCATCATCATCATCATGTTCTTCTTCTTCTTTTTTTGTTTCTTCTTCTTCTTAATCATCATCATCATCCGTATTGTCGTCTATGTTTTGATCGTCGTCGAGGTCGTTGTTTAAAATTATTTTACTTTTATTATTATTATTTAAATATTATCATTATCATAGTTTTTTCCGATTAAACTCGATCAAACGATGCATTGTTTGCGTTTTGTTCTGTCTTCTTTGTAAATATTAATTTGGCAATGAAATTATCGCATGCATTTTTGTCAACATTATAACATTATAACATTGCCGTCAGGTATATGTTCTACGCAAGAACATACTCAAGGACAATGCTATCACCAATATTCATTTGAACTAAAATATATGCAAAATTTTAGCATGAGACTTGTAGGTGTATTTAAAAGGAAATCGACATAATTTACAAGTACTAGTAAACATATCAAACATGTCTAATAAGTCTATCAGCTCTGTTAGATCTCATCATTATGTGTATTACTGACCATGTTAACCAATGACTCCTGTCATATACCTATTTCTGCTTATCATGATCTGTCTTGTAGTATTTGCTATTGGTACTCTCTATACGTTAAATATGGAATATTAACAATATACTGATTTAACTATGTTAAGTATGATGTTGAAAGCATAATTTATGTAAAAAAGAAATATTCACTAATACACGATGTGTTGATGCTATTAAATTCTTATTAATAACCTTACTTAGGTATGTATGACATTGAATGTATTTCGTTATGCATAACAATTATTTACATAGTTGCAGCTAACATTTGTACGAAAAGCATTTATATGAGCTCTCAAGATGGGAGTATACATTGGTATTATAATTATCCCGTTCTTAGATAGAAGCCTTGAACACATTCATTTGACCTTAATTGCAATGTATTGCCTTTTGATTACACCACATTTGATTTTAAATATATGCATTACACCTTATCGTGGCTAAAAAGAACGCCAGAACAATATAGGTTAAGTGCGCTCCTTTAATGCAGATCGAAACGCTTCACAAGGAATTGCATATTTAAACATATTTGGACATATTCATGTGCGTTGAATGTTGTTCAAGACAATGGGATGTGGGAAAGTTTTGTTCCTGACAACTCGTGCAGTCCCTTTAAACACACGAATTTAGCCCGTTTGTTGTCAGAAAATGCTTATACTATGAAAAACCTAACAATATGAATAAGAACTCAGTACAACATTTTAGTACGCGTATGAATGTCCGTCTGAATATTTAACCTCTTATCAAAATCAATATTGATATGAGTTTTTATCTAGAAAAACGGGGCTTAATGCAAGTGTGCTAATTTTCTTTCCAGATTTGACTTTGTAAAGTCCTATCAGAAAAGATAGCGGAAGTGAACACGAAATACTAAGCTCATAATGTTTCGCGAGTTGCATTTTTCTATATGTTTAAGTGTGACCACAATTACACTACTTTATAAATGAATTGCATATCTCGTGTGACTCGAGATCACAAAAAGCAACAAGAACACCGTATTCAAATTAACATCTAACACCTATGCCTATATTAAATTCGCAATTGCAGTGTTAATGTAAAAATAAATGCACGTGTCGTGCTAAGAACGTGTTTAACTATTGTTGAGATTACATTGTCTATAGTAGTATAATTGCGTTTAAGGCACGTTACAAGAATTGAGCATTCATCCAGTCTAATTAGTTGCATCACATTATGTCGAAAGATTCCCAACGGGCGTGTTCATTATCAGTAAATGACAATTCAAATACCATTTAACGACATTCCTTAAATACGTGTTTACGACATGCCAGCAGGGCATCAACGTTGATGCGTGAGAACATTGATCCAAGGTCTCAGTAGTTGTATAATCAAGAATGCTATTAAAGATATAGGACTCTCGTCCCATAAACATTATCAGCATAGCAATTCGTGCTCAATTCATCCAGCCTTTACATGCATGTTTATGTGAGAAAAGTATTTTTTCTGCAAATAATCAATACTAAGAGAACAGTTGTATTTTTAATTGATGACAATTTTTCAACACTTGTTATTTTAACAAATTCTGCACAACGCAAACGGGGTTTTACGCATGAACGTAGTGTGTCATCACAGATGTGCAGGCTAATTAGGGACGACTCTGCCTAAACTGGATTTTGTGAAAACAACAAACACTCTTTAAACGACAAATACTATAGTAGTAGAACGTATCGCTCTTTTTAAGTCTGCACAGTCTAATTTGGTACGAAATTTGACGCCCTTGCATTTATCCCCGTTTTACCGGAACGACATAAATCTTTATATGGAGTAAAACATTCTGATAAGAGGTTGAACATTCTTATGGACAATAATACTCGATCTGTAATGGTTAACTGAGTTCGTATTCATATACTAAGATTTTTCATAGTATGGATATCATTCTAAAGTAACAGGACTTAATATGTATGGCGTATGAACATGCTTACCAGAAACAAATGTTTCCCATGTGACTGAATTTTTATTTAGTTTTGACATATTTTATACGAAGCATGATGAAAAAGCAAAAAAGTGTCGTCCTTAGTAAGCCTGTGCGAGTTTATGAAATGTTTTGAAAAGAAACTTATGTAAGTCATATATTAACCAGGCAGTTTGTCCAAACTTGTTCTGAAAACAAAGAGTTTGGCTCCGGTTTATTACAAACTATGGGAAGATGGCGGCATCTTGCGCAAATGGGTATAATGTCGATGCGACCATCGTTCCATCAGACCAGCCTGCACATCCGCACAATCTGGTCAATAGCTGCTCTGTCTGCTATAAAGTCACAAGATATTTTGTGGTTTCATTAGCAGACATTGTAGCTTATGTTTAGACTTTTCTGTAGCTACACATGTTGCATGTGCCATCTGAACCACGGATTAAAAGGTATTAAATCACGTCTGTTTTGTTCCGTTTTCACAAATGTAATTGCATATGTTCAAAAGCTTTTCTGAAATGTGTTAAATTGTGATAAGATTAGGCACACTTTTTAAATTAAGTGTGTGTTTGTTTACCTGTTTTGTTCCTTGTTTGAAAAGAGAATCGAATAAGGAAATAGAAAAAACGCTCAACCAAAGTGATAAGCGTTTACATTCCTGAACGCCGTTGCATTATTGTATTTATTGTTCTGTTCATTTAAAATTAATTTAACATATTCTAGTCACATTTGGATAATACGAAAAAGCCAATCCAATATATATTTCAAGGTTTTGTTTCAATAATTGAAAAGGACAATCAAACACGTTCAGCTCGTTCATTATGCTAGACAACACTTGTTTGCTCAACGTAAAATGTGTTTGCTAAAAACCATTTACCTGTACTTTTTAATGATTGTTTGTGTTGTATGTTTAAAATTATTGTAACCTCAGCCACTCAGTCCGGTATTGAATGTTTTACAGTTTAGGAATTAAATCGCATAGTTGTTACAAGCGCCTAATTTCAGGGGAGGCAATCTCGTCTAAAATGATAAACTTTGAAGTATGAGCTTCGTTCTGAAAAAAGGGGAGAAATGCATATTTGCAAAGTGACGTCTCAGGAAAACCTGTGGAATATGTACAGTCTAACCAGAGTCGACTATAAGTTTAAAATTTGTAAAAGCTGCTGTTAACATATTACAGCGCTTGACAATCTGAGGTCATACGGTACCCGTGTCAACGTTCGAGTTGTATAAAGCACGCATTATAATTTAAATACTATTACATTAATGCAATATTGTAATAATTTGGACAAACATCAGTAAAGGCTAAGACAACGAATATGTGTTTCTTTGAATTTCAAGCTGACTTCGTGTGAGCTAGTTAATCATCTGCGTTGCCCAATTAAAGTATCGAAGTTGTTCGCAAGGTTTAGAATCGCTTTGTTGTTTTGGTATATGTATGAACTTCGTGGCAACTGGAGGGGTGTGTTTAATTTTAATGATTGCTTACCAGAAGTAAGCAACTCACAACTCAGGGTAGTTGTGAATTATAAGGCAATATTTGTTGTTATCGTAAATCAGTTATTAGAAGAAGAAATGCGCAACATTTTAAACCTTTTTTCTATATTCACATTACTGTGTGTTTGCGTAATCTTAGTTCAATAAGTCTTAGTTTAGATTACTGCTATTTATAATGAACGAACATGTTAAAAGTAATTTTACTAGTGTCATCGTTATTATAATTTTTTAATTTTGATAATTATCATCGTTATTTCCCAGATAAAATAACAATACTATGCAGTGTGTTCGTTTTGTGCTATCTACCTTTTAAATATTAATTTGGTAATGAAATCACCACAGCGAAGCTACTGACTAGAATGTACGGTTGTGCATGCTGGTCTAGAGTTAAGATGGCCGTAGTGGCATAATACCCATGCGAATGATGCAATGAGCTTTCCATAGTTTGTAATATAGCAGCAATACACAAGAACCAAACTTTTTGTTTTCAACACAGCCTTGTAAAGGCTTTTTGCTAAATATATGACTGGCATACGTTTTATTTCAATACCTTGCATTGACTCGCAAAGGCTAACTAAGGACGATACTTTTTTCATTTGATTTCATTGTTCGTTTACTGGAGGTCTTTTTTTAAATATTCAGTGAAAAGGGAAAGTTTTGTTTCTGATAACTTGTGAAGGCGCTTTGCACACACGCATTAAGCCTATTTTATGAATAAGTGCCAGGTAAACCAATTCAGTACGCGTATTATTGTCCGTCAGAATATACAACCTGAGTCAGAATATTTGACTCAATTTTTACATGAGTGTCTTTCTGGGAAAACGGAGCTTAATGCAAGTGCGTCAAAGTTCGCCCCAGATTTGAGTGTGCAAAGTCCTCTCAGGAAAGATGCTTTCTGCTTCTATGTTTTTTTTTTATATTTTAAGATACTATGCCCTTAGCAGAAATCTAGTTTATGGTGATAGCGTCGTCTCTGATAAGCCTGGACAGGCTAATATGGGAGGACACATTATGATCATGCGTCAAAAATCCCGTTTTCCGAGAGCAATTTATATCCATTAGCAAACAATGATAACAATATACCAGAGATGTATTTGAACTAACATTTGAAAAAAAAAACTCATGCACACAGACTTTTTTTTAATTTGGCACAATGACTGGGTTTGAAAATTGTCATAGATACAAAAAGAATATTTGCTTATTTTCGTTAATTTGGAAAATAAATCTTTTATCAACTTAAATGTTTATGTAAAGGCTTGCGGACGTGATAGCGAGTAAATGATTTTCATATTACGTGTGAATCAAGATCACAAGAAGCAACAAGAACAGCTTGTAAAGATTTGTATTCGAATTAACAAACCTAAGTGTAAACCTATTCCTATTGTAAATTCGTAATTGCTGTTGCGTTCATGACGCGTTACAATAATTGAGCTTTAGCCCTGTCATATTAGTAGCCCAAAACTCTTTCTAAAGATTCCCAATGGGCGTGTTCATTATCAGTAAATGATAATTCAAATACCATTTTACGACATTACTATCATACAAGTACACGACATTTCATCGGGGCAACGTAGTTGGCGCGGGAGAACATAGATCCAACGTCGCAGCAGAACTTCGGAGCTGGATACAAAGATTTGTGAACTAACAGGCAATGTTCATGCTGACTCGTGATTGAAAAGTATGTTTTGATATGTGGACTATGGCATTTACAAATTGTTTTTTGCTTTATGCGACCAGCGTAGCTCCAGACCAGCCTGAAGATTCGTTGGGCATAGTATTCGTATTATATATATTATATTGTGAATTTTCCTGCAAAGCATACTATACATTGATTACAGATGACAAACGGTGAAACATAATGTATTATCTTCCTTTGTAAATTGCGGTCATTAATTGGATATAACTGTTTAATCATTTCACTTCTACTTCTGGACAAGTTTACAATTTACTTATATGTATCTGTATCTGTAGAAGTCTTTTCTTACCGTTAACGTTACTATTTGTTCTGTATGATGGTAATTATCAAAGCTTTGGAATGCATTATTGTCATAAGATAAGCTGTTAATTTGAGTTTTGAATGTATTTTAGTATTCATGTTTGCAATAGAAATTAAGTAAGGATAATGGCAATTAAATGGTATCGGACGAAACATATATACAACAACAACAACAACAACATTTATTAGCTTTTGAGCATTACAATTGATTTTTAGCAACAAAAAATACACGTGTGGTGAAATTTATGAGATAATATATATATATATATATATATATATATAGAGAGAGAGAGAGAGAGAGAGGAGAGAGAGAGAGAGAGAGAGAGAGAGAGAGAGAGAGAGAGAGAGAGAGAGAGAGAGAGAGAGAGAGAGAGAGAGAGAGAGAGAGAGAGCGAGAGAGAGAGAGAGAGATCGAGAGAGAGAGAGAGAGAGAGAGAGAGAGAGAGAGAGAGAGAGAGAGAGAGACTCTCTCCGAGAGACAGAGAGAGAGACAGAGAGAGAGAGCGAGACAGAGAGAGAGAGAGAGAGAGAGAGAGAGAGAGAGCGAGAGAGAGAGAGAGAGAGAGAGAGAGAGAGAGAGAGAGAGAGACTAACTCCCTGCATAATAATGTTTTACATTCAATTTCTTTACAAATTATCCTAACACAAAGCTGAAAGCAAAAATACTAGGTGTATTTTTCGTTCACAATCATTATTTCAAATACTGTTTTTATACAATGATGTCGACGAAATAATATATGTTCTTACTTTTAAATGGAAAAAAATCATTTAAATCCTTTAAATCTGTTCATTGATGTGACGATTGATGTTATTACCGAGCTCACGTTAATGATTCGAACACTTGTTAATTAGTCTTGATAATGTACACAGGAGACGCTAAGATATGATTAACTGATGAATTATTGAATACACAAAAGACAATGACTCACGAAACAGACATTTGAATTATTTCCAATGATCAGTTGTGTTGCTAAATAGGGCGTTTTGTAAGCAGGGTTAATATAAGCAGACAGCATTTCGTTTAAGTGGCTAAAGTGAACGTTTATTGAAACCTAATAAAAGCGATTCTGAAGTTACAGTGATGTGAAACAATTGCAATTAATACACCTGTCAATTATATTATTAGTATGCATAACTGAAATCAAATGCCTATTTGCCAATGCAGTAATATGATTATAGTATGTATTTCTCTATTAGAAGATTCAACATTTATTTAAACTAGTGTAAAATGAGTTTGTATATAACCAGGACAATATTGTGAAACTATGATGATTGTTACTTCGAATGTTTAAATGACACTCTTTCTGGGAAACTATGCTAATGCTTTTGCGTAAAGTGCAAATCCATATGTCTTTAAGAAAAACTATTACTTAAACCAGATTTTTTCAGATAGAGTGTCACATATAATTGCCTTTTGTGTCATGGCAATGTGTTTCGTGCGTTTCGTAAACCACACTATTATGACATATATATATCACTTATAAATTGTAACGCTTACTCATAAGTATTATAGTCGAATTCTCACACACTTTACACATGTATAATTTGGCGTCTGAAATAATGCATTTCATTCAATAGTGTGTGTCACACGTCAGGTCAGAATAACTTAAAGCTTCGTTATTCCTTACACTTAAGTCGGCATTTACCAACACCTACAAATACATAAAATATAAAAATACAAAATGTTATGTTATTACCAGTATGTCGGAAAAGAAACACACACACAGTCATCGTGTGCATAGTCTATGCACGGAGATGTACATTCGATATATTAAATAAAGTACCAAATTTCAGGAATAATGCAGGGCATTTGAATGTATTTATAAACTTAGGTTATAACAAGTCGAAGTACACATTTGAATATTCGTAATAACTCTTTTATGTTTTGTAAACTACAAACACGAATCTAAACTTTGTATATACAATTAAAAAGTTTTGATATAGTTTTAACGACGCATATACAAAACGCAAAATTCTAACGGTTGTTAAATGCAATACACACTTGTTTGGTCACATAATATAAGTGTACCTAAATGGTGGCAAATATTCGATTTGAGCATAACTTTCGTAGAGTTTTTAAGTAGAGGTAACCGAATACCGTAGAATATATGCAGGCAATCTTATGAAAGAAGCATTACTGGAAATTACTCATGGAAATTAAGCGAGGTGATTCAAGTGTCCCATAAAACGAATTTGTTAACTTAATTTATCAACATTGCTTTATTTATCTGCCTTGCAGGAAATATGTGTTCCCTAATTATTTTGTTGAAAAGCGCGATTCTTCTGATCGTTTAAAATACGTATATATATATATATATATATATATATATATATATATATATATATATATATATATATATATATATATATATATATATATATATATAATATTATGTGGGTTTTGGATACAGATCAAGTTTATCATGCGAGACTTAGAACCAAAACTCACATAATGTTATATTTTTCCTATTATTTCCTTACATTTGTTGTATTACTATATATCAAATAACGCATATTTTGACTATTTTGCTCTTCCGTAGTTGACAAACACGAGTGTGTCATTCCGCGTAGATTTTATAACAAAATAGTCCAATGAGATAACACACATTTTATTTAACAAACAGCCTTTGTAACATAGGTCACTTATGCTAATGTGTTGACAACGAGACAACGCCCATTTATATCAATAAAATAAATCAATTAAAGTAGCTCTATCGCTTTTCTGTGCACTCGAATTCACGCGCAAGGCTCGTCGTTGTCAGTACATGTCGGTTAGCTAGCGAAAATTTGACATGTGCTCGTGGGAAAATTTGAAATACAAGACTTATTTATTTAGATCTATGAGTGATCCTGTACTCGGGGAGTTAATGACGTTGAAATGTTGGATATTAAAGGTTGCTCCATAAATCTGTTATGTTAAAAGCCTTGCCGTTGAATCATTGAGTTCCGTGTTTACCGTGGCAGTTGTGCGGTGGGTGGGGGACATGAAATCTAAATTTAAAGTATATTCAGGAATTGTGAAGACTCTGGATTTGTTTGTGAGGTTAGTGTTGCTGTACATGTTGTGTTTATTTTCTGGTGGCGTGTTCAGACATAGACTGTGCTTTTGAGGACGTTGACAATATGACTGAACATCGTTGAAGTTATTGTTCAGTTACTGAAGAATAGTTCATGATTGACTTAATATTCGTATGACATGTAATAGCCATAATTTCTGTTCGAGGAACATCATGGCCTCGCAGCACCTGGACAAGATGTTTTCGCGCAGAGTGGTTTGTGTAACGTTTGCCATCAGGAAGATTTGCTGCCACCGCCATGGTTTTGAGCATCTTTCCTAGTTTGACCCCTCCAATGCGCTGTCTCAAAAACCGCTGACTAGAGTATCCCCCTATGGTGCGCGGCGCTAGTTAAAATGGATCTGCGTCTTTCAAGAATCCATCTGATCGCTTTGCCGAATAAACCTTGTACATAGCGATTGGGTCACAATGAGAATTTACCATTAACATCTTGTAGTTGACCTTCCTATAGTCACCCAGATTCTCACCAGTGCGAGTTTTTGCCTGCCTCTCATGAAACTCTAAGAATTCATCACCCTGCAGTGGTTCCCACCTTCACATCTCCCCATTTAAATATATTGTATGCTATGCTTTTTGTTTCATTTGGTTGTTTTCTATGATAAAAATATTTTTTTCTACTATTGCTATTTTTTACAATAAAAATGAATAAAATACACAAATTACACACAAACAAGAAGAAACAGCAGGGCTTTTTTCCTGTTTTGTGAAGCGGCCTTTGACACCCCATTTTGTGAAAAAATGAGTCGCGATCTGTTAAAAATCGTGCGAAAATGAATCCCGAACTTTGTAAAATTGTGAAGATGTGAGTAGCAATTTTTACAAATCTGTGAAAAACAGCAATTCTATAAGAAGGAAAAATAAGCCCTGAACAGTGCAATTTTAAAAGTTTCAGAACTTAAAATGTTGTTCTTTATTATTTTGAATGGCGCTCCTTTAAACAGGTCTGTCGGTACTATATCAACTGTTTGCTATAGTTCTTTTAGATACAATGTAAATACTATATTGATAATATTGTAAGTAAATGTTGATGTAGTCTTCAAATTTGAATTAACAGATTATTGACACTTCAACAATTTTGCTGACATTGGAGAGCGAAACCCCTGTAAATCATTTGCCACACTAACAGTATCATACATTAATAATTTTATTTGAAACAAGCTTCTCTGCATTGAATTATGTATCCAAAATTGTATTAGTTAATAAAAATGTTAAGTTGGTTATCTATATAAAAAAAAACATGTAATTTGAGCTATCACCAATGATCAAAATAATTCATTTTGATAAAATCAAGTTATCCACCTCAAATTGTGTTGTTCGGTTGTCCCTCTGAATCCAAAGTGGAGATTGTTATAAAGCCACATTGTGTTTAACAGAGAAAATGTAGTGTGTTGACCAAGGAAAGCAGCTTCCCACATCTGGTCTATGGCCTCACCCTTGATAGGTTCAATTTCCCTTGAGCGGTTGCATTGGACCTGTTATACAGCAATGTTCAACTGTTCGATAATGTGAAGGTATGAATTTTAGAGGTGGTGTTCTGCCTTACTTTACAAACATTCATATGACAATTCAAATAGCTTAAATTGTTTGCATTAACATTTCATTGTATACTCCAGTCAAATATACTTATGTGTGTTATTTACATTAAAAAAACATAACTAGAAGTACAAAATATATGCTAGTCATTATAAATTATATGAGTAATTTCAATAGTTTATGCGTTTATTTGGATAAATTATGCATTTATTTGGATAGACTTCTTTTCAATTTTATATAATGATATATTAAGAACAGAAATAAACCTGATTCTTTAGGCTTTTCTATGTTGCATTGAAGGTTTCACGAGTCAGCGCAACTTCTGTTCCGGAACCGGGCATAATGCTGTGTGGAAAACGATGACGGCGGAAGTACCGATCCAACGAGCTTAAAAATCCTCTCAATGAACTCGGCTGTATCAGTTAGTCAGTATCACTTATTAAAAACAATGTGTATTTTTTATAACGTTATTGATGATGTTAGCTGTCAGGTACATGTACTACGGACTATGTGACCAGCAATATTTATTTTTAATCAAATAAAAGATCGTTTTAAATGGTAAAACCTTTATATTTATCAGTAGTTATGAAATGATGCTCCAATGTCGCGTCCGGAATACATGTTCGCAATTCCCTTGATATTATATTATCCGTTTCAACAATAGCGAGCATGATACTATTTGTTTGACAGATATCGTCATCAATCTACAAACTAAATCCCTACTCAACGTATTTCCTGGATGAGTATTTGACTGTGACAGCGGAATTGCAAATTAACATTTGTTTTAATGTATGTCCTCTTGGGTGACGTAGTCAAATACATATAAATAATTTTAACTCCTTGTATATTAAGCGTAAAGCCTAAGCATATTTTTTTCAATCTATTTTCAATGTAAATGATGTCCCTTATGCTAGCAGAAAATGTTGACATTATGCCGAATAGTTGTTCACTACAAACACAAACATGGTCTGGTAAAAGAAGGAGCGATACCAATTACGCATTCGCGACCAAATATGTAAACGATGTTCGACAAAAAAAACATGTGTGGACATGTATTTCTATCTATTACGTGTTTTTCTGAGTAGATTGAATGCTGCTATCCCTTACATAAGCAAATGAACAATAAACACATTCGCAGGCATGCAAGCTTAGGGCATATGTTTCCTCCAGTACAAACAGACCGAAAAACTTATTTTATATGAGGTCGTTGTGGTGAATAGTATATGGTGACCGCCTAGTGACCGGGGGGTCACGGTTCCGATTGCAACTGTTAGAGCGTTCATTAGATCTCCCCCATAGACACCAAGAACTGGTTCGAGTCCCAGGAAACGGACTCGAGAGCGTTTCAATAAGCCTTAGTATTTCGAGCGAAAATACATAGGTTTAAACAAAACTATATCAGTTATTACTGCGGGACAATACATTATGCATAGAATTAAACTACGTTATGCAGCTGTCGTTTATTCTTAATATAATCTCAAATGTACATGTTAGTCGAGGGGTTATCGATTTGTTATTAACCTAGCACATAAAAACTTAAAGTATACATGTACAACATATAGTCATAACATATTATAAGATCATTTTATTTTAAAATAAATGAAGCAGTCTCAAAACTTGGTAACTGTAAAATATATATTGTATATGTGATATATATTGAAGTTGCTATGGTTGGATGGACAATCGAATAATTCATCATAAACAAATTGGAAAATGATCGATTTTTGTTTTCCCAAATAAACATTTAACGAAATCACGTGTACACAAATGACATTTGTATGAAAAACAACGCAATTGCGTGACAAAAAAAATAAAGTACACAATATTGTACATGATTTCAATTGAATGGTCAGGTCAGTATTATTAGAGAGAAATACGAGTTAAAAAATAACAAATAATGATGTATACGTACACTATTAAGCAAACTGAGAAGTGTGAGTAATTAAAATAACAGCTTGTATTCACGTTTCGGTTTTATAAATTTGATATGTTATATAGTTAATGTTAAAAACCGATTGATCAGAGTTTCAGCAAAATTTATAGGCATACGATTGTTACATGCAAAATTACGTCTGACATGGCTTGTGGTTACTTTAATAACAAGCACACATAAGTTAATGCCTTTCAACTTTGTTTTTTGTCGCTAGAATAGTCAGTTCTATTTTATTGCAGGTGGCTAGTTAGGCTTGACAGTATTAATATTTAACAAAATGGCGTCATTTGCAAGTTATTGTGGAACATACGATCTGCTAAAAATATAAATCATATACAACGACATATATACATTGCCCTTATAATTTTGGGCCAGATGATATGTCTTCTTAGTGGTCACGTGGTTCGTTCGGTAAATGTAGTAATGTGTACATTTTTTTTAATTAAATTCAAGTCATATTATTCCAATATGATTGCGAACTTGGGGAATACATTTATGCTAATTTATGGTCGATGCTTGCACTTTAATTGATGTATTAACATTCGAAGATATTAAATATCATTGAGTATGATGTGATTTGTCATTTAGCATAACATGATCTCTTAGTTTTAAGAATTAAGGATAATAATCGCCGCCATAATGCATGCAATTGCTGAAACAAAGATGCAGTCAATTTCTTCAAATTATAAAAAATAACACAATTTTTTATAGAAATTATAAAATTACTATTTTGAAATAGAAAACACTTGTTGACTAAACGTTTTTATTTGCGATGTGATGTTTTATGTTGGTTTAATGACATTAAATTAAACAATATATTGCCCACCAATGCTCGATGTAAAGGTTTACAAAAACAATCGTTACATGTTAGTCGAGGGGTTATCGATTTGTTATTAACCTAGCACATAAAAACTTAAAGTATACATGTACAACATATAGTCATAACATATTATAAGATCATTTTATTTTAAAATAAATGAAGCAGTCTCAAAACTTGGTAACTGTAAAATATATATTGTATATGTGATATATATTGAAGTTGCTATGGTTGGATGGACAATCGAATAATTCATCATAAACAAATTGGAAAATGATCGATTTTTGTTTTCCCAAATAAACATTTAACGAAATCACGTGTACACAAATGACATTTGTATGAAAAACAACGCAATTGCGTGACAAAAAAAATAAAGTACACAATATTGTACATGATTTCAATTGAATGGTCAGGTCAGTATTATTAGAGAGAAATACGAGTTAAAAAATAACAAATAATGATGTATACGTACACTATTAAGCAAACTGAGAAGTGTGAGTAATTAAAATAACAGCTTGTATTCACGTTTCGGTTTTATAAATTTGATATGTTATATAGTTAATGTTAAAAACCGATTGATCAGAGTTTCAGCAAAATTTATAGGCATACGATTGTTACATGCAAAATTACGTCTGACATGGCTTGTGGTTATTTTAATAACAAGCACACATAAGTTAATGCCTTTCAACTTTGTTTTTTGTCGCTAGAATAGTCAGTTCTATTTTATTGCAGGTGGCTAGTTAGGCTTGACAGTATTAATATTTAACAAAATGGCGTCATTTGCAAGTTATTGTGGAACATACGATCTGCTAAAAATATAAATCATATACAACGACATATATACATTGCCCTTATAATTTTGGGCCAGATGATATGTCTTCTTAGTGGTCACGTGGTTCGTTCGGTAAATGTAGTAATGTGTACATTTTTTTTAATTAAATTCAAGTCATATTATTCCAATATGATTGCGAACTTGGGGAATACATTTATGCTAATTTATGGTCGATGCTTGCACTTTAATTGATGTATTAACATTCGAAGATATTAAATATCATTGAGTATGATGTGATTTGTCATTTAGCATAACATGATCTCTTAGTTTTAAGAATTAAGGATAATAATCGCCGCCATAATGCATGCAATTGCTGAAACAAAGATGCAGTCAATTTCTTCAAATTATAAAAAATAACACAATTTTTTATAGAAATTATAAAATTACTATTTTGAAATAGAAAACACTTGTTGACTAAACGTTTTTATTTGCGATGTGATGTTTTATGTTGGTTTAATGACATTAAATTAAACAATATATTGCCCACCAATGCTCGATGTAAAGGTTTACAAAAACAATCGTTACATGTTAGTCGAGGGGTTATCGATTTGTTATTAACCTAGCACATAAAAACTTAAAGTATACATGTACAACATATAGTCATAACATATTATAAGATCATTTTATTTTAAAATAAATGAAGCAGTCTCAAAACTTGGTAACTGTAAAATATATATTGTATATGTGATATATATTGAAGTTGCTATGGTTGGATGGACAATCGAATAATTCATCATAAACAAATTGGAAAATGATCGATTTTTGTTTTCCCAAATAAACATTTAACGAAATCACGTGTACACAAATGACATTTGTATGAAAAACAACGCAATAGCGTGACAAAAAAAATAAAGTACACAATATTGTACATGATTTCAATTGAATGGTCAGGTCAGTATTATTAGAGAGAAATACGAGTTAAAAAATAACAAATAATGATGTATACGTACACTATTAAGCAAACTGAGAAGTGTGAGTAATTAAAATAACAGCTTGTATTCACGTTTCGGTTTTATAAATTTGATATGTTATATAGTTAATGTTAAAAACCGATTGATCAGAGTTTCAGCAAAATTTATAGGCATACGATTGTTACATGCAAAATTACGTCTGACATGGCTTGTGGTTATTTTAATAACAAGCACACATAAGTTAATGCCTTTCAACTTTGTTTTTTGTCGCTAGAATAGTCAGTTCTATTTTATTGCAGGTGGCTAGTTAGGCTTGACAGCATTAATATTTAACAAAATGGCGTCATTTGCAAGTTATTGTGGAACATACGATCTGCTAAAAATATAAATCATATACAACGACATATATACATTGCCCTTATAATTTTGGGCCAGATGATATGTCTTCTTAGTGGTCACGTGGTTCGTTCGGTAAATGTAGTAATGTGTACATTTTTTTTAATTAAATTCAAGTCATATTATTCCAATATGATTGCGAACTTGGGGAATACATTTATGCTAATTTATGTTCGATGCTTGCACTTTAATTGATGTATTAACATTCGAAGATATTAAATATCATTGAGTATGATGTGATTTGTCATTTAGCATAACATGATCTCTTAGTTTTAAGAATTAAGGATAATAATCGCCGCCATAATGCATGCAATTGCTGAAACAAAGATGCAGTCAATTTCTTCAAATTATAAAAAATAACACAATTTTTTATAGAAATTATAAAATTACTATTTTGAAATAGAAAACACTCGTTGACTAAACGTTTTTATTTGCGATGTGATGTTTTATGTTGGTTTAATGACATTAAATTAAACAATATATTGCCCACCAATGCTCGATGTAAAGGTTTACAAAAACAATCGTTATCAAAAATACACCTCAATGCCACAACTGGAATCATCTCGACAGGTATTGAGCTACTGTACGTCATAATAGTTTAAATCATTGGACAGTGTATCACTTATAATTAATCATAAACAATTACATGTAAGCTATATCTGATATGCAAGACGAAACGTTGTATGATTAATTGCTTGCTTATCGTGAGGACTATCGTTGAGCTGGTATAACCCAAAATGTTAAACAATTGTCGTTCCAAGTCGGCGACCCCTACTGTAATGGGCTTTATGTTACTTTGTATTTGCACATTATATAATTCTTGGTGATGTAATACTAAAGTGACATTTGTAGATACTGTTTTTACAATTTCGTTATTTCTTGTTTAACTTAATTTCCTTTATTTAAAAATACAATTAATATGAATCTACAATGTATGGATATTTACAAGCAACGCATAGCCCTTATTTATATAAAGATAAGATTGTAAAAACACAACACAATTCAAAACATAATAAACACCAACTATCACTTAGACAATTCAGGATCAACGTCATGAAAAACCACATTAAAGAAGGGTGGATTAAACGATCGGACGCATATTAAATGCAGATATGCTCTTAAAATGAAATAGGTATGCGTCATTACACTACTCAGATTGAACATCAACCGATTTAAAAATTTGGAACAATTATCGTGTTTAATACACATGTTTCACTGCCCTGTACCTGAACCTCATACAAACGACGAACATACACAACTCTGTGTGATTCTAAAAAAAGCAATTATTTAGTTTAGTTCTACTATTCCAGAAATGGTTCCATTTACGGTAATTATAACGTCGGCTTCGCTTTCTATTTAATTTAAACCACGATCAATTTAAGACTATTAAGAAAGCAAATCTCAGTTATTACCAAAGGATTATTTGTGTAGGTTTTTAGGAAAGTAATTTAATTAAGTCGTGTTTTGATCAATTATAGATCATTAGCCTAAATTATTCGTTTGTCATATGTATGTAAATGTATACTATTGTCACGAATAAGGATATGCCCGTCCCTATAGGGTTAACATTTAACACGATTATATTAACACATGAAGAAACATTAAATTTAATTGATAATATTCACTTGCAAAACTTTAAAAGTTTACACCATATTTTACTGGAATATGCTTGTTATAAAAGTCAAATAATAATGCCAATGGTAAGCGTTTAAAATCTTCATACATTTAACAGCTAAAAACGTTGACTATTAGTGAATGAAGTCTGATGTTTTAAAGATGTGTTAGTCATTAACTATTTGTGTGCTTATTGTTTAATGATTGTTTTCATCTATTATTGACCAAAATAATATATTTAGCGCATTTGTATCACGTTTGTTTGAATGAGGAATCATATACATGCATGCATTACTAATGAGACATTACATATATGCTTTGGCTCATAGTCGCAGTATAAATTCAGATTTCTTAAAAAAAAACATCTGATCATAAATGTTTTACATTTATGTAAAGTACTTTCTTAATTAAACGTGTTTCGGCTTAATAGAGCGACTTCAAAATGGTCAAAATGTGTCTGGGTCATATTACCCCGGAAAATTGGCAACATTTTTTTTATAATTGAGTTTTTGAGGATCTGATATTTTTTCATCTATATAGTGAAAAGTCTGAGCTTTTACGCCCAGACAAACTGTATTATATGTTTTAAACAAAAGCATAAACAACTGATGTACTTAACAAACTGTGTGTTTGCGGTAAACATCACCAACGCAACCCTAAAACTGAAGATTGAATAAGCCTTGTTCTGGTACAACTAGGTTCCATGTATGGAATATAATTTATAGAACTGTTCGTTTAAAGTATGTATCTTTTTAACAAAATCCCAATCAATGCGGAAAAGTGTTGTCCCTGATCTGCTTCTGCGGAATGCATGCTGCACTTTTCTATAATTCGCTGACATTACAAGTAAAAACGTACTCTGTTATGGTAATATTATTGCGTTCTATGACCAGAACTCTACGCATTCTCTACAAATGACCAACGCAATCAAACCACATTCCCAAATGTAAAACTAGTGTATGCAGCACTCTGATTTTCACGTTAATATGATATGCATTTTATAATGAACTAAACGACTACATTTGTCTCAATATGTTAACTGCTAACGTTAAATCCTTTTCGTCTAAATTTCTTTTATATGTATATGTTTTTATTAACAAATAGTCTGCGCAAATAGTCTGCGAGATGTGTTGCCTCTTTAATCTTTAAGTTCATACGCTAAAATGAGCATTTTTCCAGAGATTTGGTCACTTTATATATCCGAGCGCTCTTGTGACACGAATGTTATACAAACGCAGCCCAGTGTCTCCAAAACTCCCATCATTGATGGTATTGGAATTGCTTGTTTATCCTAATTTAATGCTAAAATGGTTAATACATTAGTTCAGAACCAGATTTGGCTTTTACACAAAGGGTAATGCGTGTCTTTCAAGTCCTTCTCATTACAATATAAATACAAAGGCATAGATCCAATGGAATATGTTCTTCTGAAAAATATAACTCATTTTTGATGGCAATTGGAATGTGTGAGTTTCACGAGTAAATAATGTATGCTTCATTTACGACAAGAATATGTCTGTCCGTCTATAAATAATGTCATAAGACCTTTCAAGCGCTGCTAAATACATTTCGCGCTGACGATGGGCACTCTCATGCAAATGCAAGCACCGCTAAGCACGAACTTTATTAAAAATTTCACATAAAATGACATTCCTATTTGGAAATTCAAATAGCCTGTGTAAATTATAAAGCATTTATAATATCTAGCAATAGCGATAATAATATACCAACAAAGGAATAATGTGTTCGGAAACAAAAGCACAAAAAACTGTAGTAAATAACGATCCCTTTGCAAAAGTATGTTCATACAATTTGCTTTTTTATTTTTATTGGTATATACGGTTTGAGTTGCAATTCTTTTCAGGCTTGTGCTTTAATATTCGTTGCGTTATTTGTACCGACGACTTAACTACTAAGTGTAAGAACCCATTCCGTAAATTAATTCATAAAATTAAAATAACGTATGATATGTCATACGCATTTAAAAAGGGGCATTTAAAGAATAATCTGGTTTGAATGTTTTTAACTTAAATATGTTAACTTGCTGATATCGAAGATACTGATCGTTGTTACCCAATATAACCTTTCAATCGACGCTGCAGTATAGTATAAACATGTATGGCTATTTCTAATATCCTCTAAATACAACATAAGATGTTCTTTTGTTCTTTACATCTGGCCTATCCTCTCATTATCTTGATTTCACAAGAAAAGCAGATCACCACTTGACACGTTCACAATCAAAGGGAAGTTAAAATAAGATCAAATACGAAGTTAATGGGTTGTTAAAATAATAGTCAATATTTTAATATATTTAATGCTTGCACGAACAAGTTTGCTAATCAAATGATCACTAAACATCGTAATCGTAATTCACGTTCGTATGCAAATACTGCTTAGTATTAGCAAATAATAAAGATTAAAAACATTTTACAACGTTCAAAGACCGATTTGTCGATACCAATAAAACCGGTAAGAAAAAAAGCGGTTGAGTAAGGATGCATTTCTTAAATTCAATGAAATCCTGTTTGAACAATAGTTTGATTCGTTTAAGTGTTAAAATGCTGCGCCTTCACACCGATTTAAAGTGACGAAGATTTGAAATAAACTTTCAAAAGCGTTGATGTCAAATTTCTTAGCACAGCTTTTAAGAACTTCTTACCGTCAGCTTTTTACGAAAGCAACTTTCCTGCAGCTGATACGAGATCAGCTCCCTTTGATTTTAACGATTACCATAAGATAGACACGAAATCATTACTACGACAAGTTTAATAAATTGCAGCAGCCTTATCAGGCATTTCTGTAAAAAAGAGTATCGTGCATGACCTTTATTCTCGATGTGGCGAAATAAAGGAGACCTATTATAACGCATTCATGTGTACCATATCATTCTTTTAATATCGTACGTTGCATGCACAATTGTACAACCTCTTTCTCAAACTGTATCTGCTTATTCATCGACACCTTATTAAGAATTGGCAGATAAGGGTCTTAGTAAAAGTAATTGGCGTCCTTTTCAATGCTGTTAAACTATACTCGATTACATTATTCTTAATTATATTCGCAGATATCTACCTCCTTTTGCAATGTGTATATATTCATATTGTTGTATTATATATGAAACGTGTTTTTGTTCAATTTGCACTGTATGTTTGTTTTCGTATTATTACATGTAAATGAAATAAATTAGGACCTGTACGTATTATTGCCAAGCATTGTAGGAATGATTACATCATAATCTTTGGGCATGGCAAACACATATTTAAAACACATTTTCAAAGTAACGGCGGATTGTTGAATATTATGGCGCATGGTGATCTCGTATGAATTACCTTTTGTCCGACAAAGACTATTGTAACAAATCATATGTTGTTTTATGTAAATAATGATTTTTAAAATCATCAACGGCATCTTTCTGAGATGTGTAGCCTGTGTATTACATACTGCAAATCAATTATCGTGAACTTAAAATTAACCAAGACAATTTATTCAAATTGTAATATATTTTACCGTTTATATACTGCTTTTGTTAACAAACGATTAAAGATACCTCAGTTGCAGTATCAGAAGAAAATTTCGTGACACCATTTATTACCCACATCAAGTTAACAGTCATAGTGCTGAACACCCTCAATAATTGAGATTTCCCCCGTTTGATTAGTTGCCTAATACTGTGTCGTATGATCCTATTAGGCGCGTTCATTATAAATAAATGACACAGAATGACAATACAAATACCGTTTTACGACAGTCCATCTGAGCGATAAGTTTGTTGCGGAGGAGCAATGACATGTTACAAGGCGTATGCTTAACTTGGGAGATTGATATGATTTTTGGAATGAAATATATTCTTACACACTGAATCTTGCAATCAATTATTTTGTAGAAAACAAAAATTTATTTGAGCCGTGTCGCGACAAAACCTGTATTCGTGAAATCAGTTATGACTTTGGTAAATTCTCTGTAAAGTGACGTCATTATTTTTTTTAATTTGCGCGCTTTCGTCATCATTGAAACATGTGAATCTGTGTAGCTGTTTTGGACGGTTTTGTATAAATTTGTACATCTTTAACATGAAATGACGTGATATGGATAATAAAATAGAGGTAAAAATATTTTAATTATTAGCTATTTTGCATAATTGTTTTGATCTAGCGAACTAGACGTGTTTATAAATTAAGCACCCAATTTAAACGTTGTTAAGATATTCAGTGAATGATTTTTTTATTTACGGTAGAACTTATCATCCTAAAAATGTGTTACTTTTATTTGTAGACCTTCGTGAATTATTGTTCGAATTTATGCCAACCTTTAATTGGAACAATTGGGTTGTAACACATAACAAGGCGTAAACAATTTTTTTTTCAATAACCCGACCGATTCTAATTTGTTGTGCTGATCCTAAAGGCTAAACAGTTTTGATTATTTAAAGCAAAATAGTTTTTGCTATTTGTTAGTATTTGTTATCGATTATAAACTCGACCATATCCTCTTAATTCATATTTATCCAACTTCTATATAGATTTAAATAGATTTATATGCAGGAATGGATATTCAAATTGCATACATTTTTGAAGATTTTTGTCACTAATTATCCTTGTTTCGGTAGGATACTTGCATATCGCACATTTTGATCTACATTGTCGCCTATTATTCAATGACTGAGCGCAAAAAACAAATCTCTGTAATTTCTCGTATAGAAACACGTATCGATTATCTTATATAAATGTTTGAATACTTGGCATATCGGGCCTATACGTTTCAATTATGTTGGGACTGGACACTTCATTGTCCGACCACTTTGAACGAACTCCATCGGTTAAGTATTTACTAACGTAAGCCTACGATAATTGATTGAAAATGTTCACACCACTTGGTAGAATTGTTAATATGTTTTCAGTATAACGGTTTTATAATGCTGTTTAACGAAAAGTGTAACGTTCCTAAAGTGCAATACAAAGCGAAAGAAAAACAATACTCGAAAATAATCATGCACATTGTCTTCTATTATAGTTACCAATGCAAATTAATATTATTCGCAAATGCATCATACTTGTTTGCCCTATCAAAATGTATTAAACTGTTTGCCAAAATAGTATTTATTTTTATTTTTAGACACTATCAGTACTTCCGCATGACGGCGGAAGGGCCAGTTGTGGTCACAATGCGCACGGGAGTCGGACGTCCAAGGGTCAAGGTTACTGTGGCTATGGATTGCGTCCATATTCCATACCAACGACAGAAGATTGTAGATGCCATAAGACTCAGCCAAAACAAACAGGATTACTTGTACAAAGTTGTCAGGCCATATCTCAGCGATACTAACAAGGATGCTACTTGCCCTTGCCCAGAAACACAACTATAGTTATGTTTTCGCATCTATGGCATCTACGGCACACATTATAATATCAATATTTACAGGCGAATGACAAATAACTTCAAACTTATTCTCTTGAACTTTTTTAATATCCTTAAATGTCTGTTTGAATACATTGTTTTATTTATAACACATTTAAATAACACTTTTTCATATCGAATGAAATATGTGTATGCCCTTCTGCTTGTTTCTATAGAAATCATGTCAAACGAAGAATTCTTCATACGATATAAGTTGTATAATAAATAAATTGTGAACATGCTAAGAATAATTATAAGAAAATAGATAAGTGTAAAAAGTAAATATTATTAAAAGTTACTCGACTCTTAATTTTTAGGAAAAGCACTTTTGGGAAATTACAATCTAGCATTTCAACACAATGAATTTTTTTTTATTGGACATTGTTGGTGTATGTATTGATGGTGTAATTGATAGTGTTCGTTTTAAACATGATGTGTGTATTCCTATGCAAAACCAATGAAATTTTTTGAAAATATGTGAGATTGGTATAGAAACAAAAATGATTTAAACTGTATGGTTTGCTGGTCGATGTAAATATAAGTGGACTTTGTTGCTAAGCAACGCATGTTGGATTACAGTTTTACGTTGATCACAACTATTTTTAGAACGAATATATATCTGATAAAATATATTTAACAAAATAAATGTGTCCTTAACTTTAATTTTATGTCTTGTTCATAAGTGTGGATTTTGATGTAAAATACATCTGAATGCGATTTATACTTGAAAACGTTGTAAACGTTGTTAACGTCAAAACACCACTGCAGTTCTGTTACTAAAAGAAAAAGATTCTCAGTAAGTAATGAAGCTATATCTTTAAATTTGGTATCATAATAACAAGCACAGAACAGTCTTTATCAATCTATATAAAACAAAAAATGTGAAATTTTGTCACAAATACAGGTTTTTTGACGACATGGCTCATTTATATTATTATTATTATTAAGAGTATGCCTTTACTTAATCAATACAATTTCGTGTTCCTGTAATTGCTAAGCTTTTAATCCATATGTTCACTGTTTGGCAAAATTACATTTTTAACAAAAGTAATATATCAAAACACTAATTGTAAAGCATTTTGGGTATTACCAGGACAATATTTTGAGACTATGATTTTTATTTCGAACGTTTAAATGACACTCGTTCTGGGCAACTGGCCTACTGCATGAGCGTGAAGTGCCATCCCGGATGCTTTAAACATAGGAATTAAATCAGTTTTTCCAGACGAGGCATACATATCACTGACTTCTCTCTCGAATTTTAAATAACACACTACAATGACATATAATTCAGTGTATTGAGCTTAAATACATCGTTATAACTGTCATATTGAGCTTTAAAGCGAAGGCATTTTAATCGGATGTCTTTGGGTCAAGATCTGACTTCAAAGCTTAAAGACTGATACTTCTCTTCAAATGCACGTAAATCGATGCATTAACCATGTGCAGTTGTGCAGTAAGATTGTTTATAAACTACGTTTAGTTGTTCTTTGTAGTATGCAAAATATTACCAACGTACTCAACGTACTCATCAAAGAGCAGAAGCACACGGGATGGAGGTCATCACGGAGAAGTCGAAGATCAGGGGGAACAGCCCGACTAACGTCAGTGCAGACATCACCATTAACGGAGAGAAGCTATATGAACTAATCAGCTTGAAATACATGTACCGCTGTGGTCCGAGTTATAATTGCCATGGCGACCGCAGCGATATAAGGCTGTGGACAAGAGGCTCCATCAGCTCTCCACCAAGTACAGGCTTATTAAGTCCCTTGTAGTCTCCATCCTACTCTATTCCTGGAACATGACTGCAACACTTGTTGGTCCACAAACGCCCTTACTGGCGGCCGTCAAACGACAAAAGCTGGCTTGGTTCGGACACGTCACCAGGCACAATTCTCCGTGCAAGACTGTTTTCCACGGCACGCTAAAGAGAAGTCAAAGTCGAGGCCGTCAGAAAACAAACTGGATGGACAATGAAAAAGAGTGGACATCACTACCCATGGCTGAATTACTCTCGGCAGCATACACGAGACCTGTAGGAGTATCGTCGTCTCGCATTTCCCCCCAACGGCTAAAGCTGTCAAGGGAATGATGATTATGCTGACTATCATGTCAGTTTATAAAAAATTGTATAAGTCGTCAATTAATATTCTTTTATGTAACCCATTTACCAAGAAACGTTGGTATTTACGTATGTCGTAACGTGCGAATGGCAGTACATCGGTTGGTGAAACGGCATTTGGATTCTTACCAGGTTTGAATTATGTTTATTTATAAGGCAAACCGATGATATCTACGAAATCCAGTATGTAGTTTTAATATAAATGAGCTTAATAACACACATTTTATGCGAATGATATGTCTGATTAAACGAAATCTCTTCTATCACAAGTCTCAGTTTAAGCGTTTAGTGTCTACCTATACACGCTTGTGTGGACTGCAGTGTGTGCATAGAGTTTATGACGAAGCGCAAGTCTCTACTGAACTTGGGAGCTAGTTACCAGGATTTGTTAAATAAAATTGGCTGTTTATTTTTCAGAGAAATATACTGTACAATCTTAATGTTCAGGATATTAATTTTCGTTGATTTTGGTATTGATCCACGAATTGAACAGAAACACATCCGAGAATGAAAGGCGCAAATTCCTTACGTTTTCCGAAATGAGATGTACATGAACTAACGTGTCCACGAACAAGTCTATTTTTTGCAAACCACCAACTTTCATACCGAAGAATATAAATAAATTTAAACAATACGAGAGATGTTTCATACATTCACGGGATACTCTTTGTACAAAATGAGATATTCTGTGATGTTAATTTTGATTTACCCTGAAATGTGTAAATAGTTTTGGGCGAAGTGTGAGGTTTGGGACATGTTAAAACCGGTTTATGACCTTAATGCTTTGCGTTGGTAGTTCCCATCACTTGTACTTTTCAATTTGGTTAACTGTACATGCGTGATAATCCGCGCAATTTTTCAAACTTTGATTGTATATTATTGTATTAAGACAGACAGACAGACAGACAGACAGACAGACAGACAGACAGACAGACAGACAGACAGACAGACAGACAGACAGACAGACAGACAGACAGACAGACAGACAGACAGACAGACAGACAGACAGACAGACAGACAGACAGACAGACAGACAGACAGACAGACAGACAGACAGACAGTTTATTTTGACTTATACAATGAACATCGTCAACAACACATAATGAAAACAGTACAATGTCAATTGTGATAGGTACAAACTTTTACACGTATTTACAAATGATTTACTTAGCTAACAAAGTAAATTAAATATAAAAACAACAAAGACAGAAAAAAAGAAAAAAGAACAAAGAAAAGAGGATGAACATCTAAAGCATTATTGCGTTAATAATAGATGTTCGAACTTTAAGTGATTCTTTAACAAAGAGACATACTTTTATAAGTTCTATTCTATTATTCGATTGCAGTAAACTTAAATATTTATACATAGATGGCCTTTTGTAATAACATGGTTTTATGTATTTTTTTCTAATGTTTCTAAACGCCGGGTAAATGCAAATAAAATGAAATTCATCTTCAATATCGGTCAAATTGCAACACATGCAGTGACGCTGATATCTAGCGACGTCTCTTGCATAACGACCGGTTTGAATATGCAGTGGATGGGCTGACAATCTTAATCTGGTAAAAAAGTATCTCAAACTTCTTGGTAAATGTCTAAGTACGACTCATATTCAAAATTGATTTTAAAGTTCGATAAACATCTAACATCGAACTATTATTTAAGGTTCTATACCAGTCCTGTGTGAAGTTATCATAAACTCTCCGTTTAAATTCCTCTACAAATGAGTTAATCTCAATATTAATAGTATTTATATCATCAAATGCATATCTAAAACCAAAGTCATCAAACATTTTTTTAACATTAAATATCCAATTATGACAGTCTTTATGATAATCTGAGACGGCCAAATTATATATGGTTTTAATAATGATATTTCAGATCTACATATCTTAAACCAATATTTAATTACACGTACATATCTATGTAAATACATGGGATATCTACCCAGCTCACCATAAACACAAGCATTACATGTGTTAAGTTTTACCTTTAGTAATTGTTTGCAAAATTTAAAATGGATTCTTTCAAGTTCCTTAGTTTTAGTATAGCCCCAGACTTCCGAAGCATAATTTAAAATGGATCCAACAAATGCGTCAAATAATTGACAAAGTATCTTGGGTTTTAAATCGTAGTCATTACATTTAGACAATAAAATATGCATTGCTTTTAATGCTTTACCCGTTAGGTGTTCCTGATTCAATGTGAAACTCCCAGTATAATTAAAAACAACCCCAAGATAATTAAAATCATTCACAACTTGTATGTCATGGCCATTGTAGGTCCATTTTTCATTTGGCAATAATCCGCCTCTTTTCCGAAATACTGTAATGTTTGTTTTCTCTGTATTTACTTTCAATCCCCATAAATTACAATAATAATATAGATTATCTAAATGGTTTTGAATTTCATCGGGCGTTTTACCTACAATAGCCATATCATCAGCAAATAACAGTAAAATCAATACAATGTCGTCAATATTCAATCCGGATTGTAAATCATTTTGTAAAAACAACTCAAGATCTTCTACAAACAAAGAAAATAATAAGGGGGGCATAACTTCGCCCTGTCGGAGCCCCACTGCGTAAGAAAAATAGTCAGAATATGAAGACAATGACTTAACACAAGATTTAACTTTTTGATACATGTCTCTAACAATCCTAAGAATTTTACCCTGTATGCCACATTTATACATTTTTAAACATAATGCATTTCTATATATAGTATCAAAACATTTCATCATGTCCACAAAAATTACATATAATCTCTTATTTTCAAAAAAAAAGTTTTGAACAAGAGAATGAAGAATAAATATTGCATCTGTCGTAGACCGTCCTTTCCGAAATCCGAATTGGGCGTCCGAAATAGTAGTATTTTCGTAACAAATATTTTCAATGCGATTGTTTAAAACGGTTGTAAAGAGCTTAGATAAACAGCTAACTAAAGTAATCCCTCTATAATTATTTACATCTTCTTTTGAACCTTTCTTGTGTAGAGGGACAATAATTCCCTCGGTCCACTTTTCAGGAAAATATCCTGAGTTCAATACACAATTAAATAAATCACATATATGTAAGGCTAATATATCAACACTTTCAATAAAATACTCGTTCAAAAGATTATCACTGCCACAAGATTTGTTCCGCTTCAGTAGCTTAACAGCATTTATTATTTCTTGAACTGTAATTGGATCATCAAACTCCGGGTAAACAGTATTAGGATTATCAAAGTTATAAAAACTATTAAAACTTTCAGCATCATTATTCTCATCCATAGCAATGTCTGCGCTTAAATTTTCAAAATAATGTTTAAATTCATCTAGAGAAATTTTGGTAGGTGTTTTTAAAGATCTAGATTTTAAATGTCTTCAAAAGTCTCTTGGCCTACTTTTGCGTAAATTAGCTAACTCGGACATACGTTTATTATAATCGGCGTGCTTTTTCTTTCTTACAATATTTTTGTTATTAGTTTTTGCATCACACAAAATAGACCTGTTTGTATTACTTTTGTCTACATTAAACAACCTTAGCGCTTCTAAATACATATTACGCGCAACTCTACAATCATTATCAAACCAATCTTTATATCTTTTACTGTAACCCTCAAACTAAACATCATTTGAATAAAAACATTCTTTGGCAAACAATGGGTCCGCAACATCGCGGATAGTATTTGAAAACTTATCAATCAAAACATTAATTGAGTCCCTGTCAGGGCAGTTGGTATTACGCACAATATCATTAAAAGTTGGTAAAATTCGAATAATCCCTGATCGAAATTGTTCCCGCAGGGAGTCATTCCATTTTATTTAAAACCTGATTGGCTTTCTTCGCTATGAAATCTATTATTGCATAACAATGAAAAGCAGAGCGGAGCATGGTCACTCCATTCATTAAAACTTTGTATACAAAAGTGTTGTATGTGTGAAAAGTAGTTTTCTTTTGTTAAAAGATAATCGATCACTGAACAGCCGTTATTTGACAAAAATGTATACTGATCACTATTACCAATGCGACCATTTACAATACGAAAAGACGAGCTTTACAAATATCGAGCAATTTTATCCCGTGACTGTTGAGTGATTTATCTAAAGAGGCCCTGTCAGGGATATAATCTGAAGTATAATCGTTGCTATCGATACAACTATTAAATTTGTCACAAACAATATAATCTTTCTTATCACCAACTCTACTGTTAAAATCTCCACATATATACACACAACCAAGATTATCATATAAACATATATCATGCTCTAAAATCTCAAATAAATCAACGTTAAAAATATTATATATAGGCGAATCCTCACCCCAAATATATGATCCACATAAATATATATCTTTTGCAGTATTAAACAAGGAACGATCTAATTTCAACCAAATTATAGTGTCCTAATGGTTTTTTATTATATGTATTCCATTCTTTAAATATTCTTTGTAAATTAAAACAATTCTACCACTATTACGTTTGGCATTTTTATGTTTGAATTTACGATAAAAATTGTGAGATAAATATCCGTTAAACTGAACATTACTTGTCGAGTCACACCAAGATTCATACAGAAAACATATGTCATAATTTGTAAGAATATTTACAAAATCGCCAGATTCTTTTTTGTCTCTTGTCAGTCCATGTACGTTCCACGAGCGTAGGCATTGCGACTTGGTGATTCATTCATGACTCGTGCACTCTATTGGCTTCCAAATAACGCCCTGACAAATATACTGCCTATTAACAGTGCATGAGTTTCACATTATTAACTAGAGGAGATGTTATATGCTTTAATGTACTGTTTTGCAAATACTAGTCGAATTTCATTATTAATGTTAATTAATATGATAGAACAGCAAATTGGTAGACCCCTATTCGTTTGTAGTAAATATATATATCTAACGTAACGCTAACAAAAACGTTAATGCTTCTCAATCGAAACCTGTTGTAATTAACACTAAATAAAGAAATTCTGCAAACAAATATTAAGGGAAACATATATACATAGTCTATGAATTTTATAATAGCTAATTAAAATTACTTTACACCATTTATTTCCTACGAAAAAAAATACTTTGCTTATTAACACTTGTTCGATATGACCTAATTGTAAATGATATATTTATCCCCGCAATAGCCTCTAACATTATAACTGTGTTTAATTTTGAAATGTTGTGTTTATTTATAAGTTTTCAAAATTAAACGTTGTAAAAATGTGTTGTATTATTCACATATGTTATGTTGGAAATATATGTGTTATCGTTGTTGTGTACACACATTCAGGAAAAATATTAAGAGAACATATCGTATAGCTTGTTTGATGTTAACGTTTCAAACAACCTGACAAGACAATAACTCAAAGCGTGTCGGCCAAGTAAAAAGCACTACCATTGGCTTGGAATGGAAAAGCAAGCAAAACACCTGAATGCCGCTTACAATCAAAGGTGTGTTAATTTCTGTTATGAACAAGCTTTAATAATTCATTCGACCCGCGGTCTGTCACTGCTAATTGATTGGTTATATACACAGGAGAACCTACTGTATAAATAACTGATGAATCGTGAATTAAAGCCGTTACGTCACAGACGGCGCATTTAGGTCTCGATCTGGTCTAACTGGGCTTAATTCATGTGCGCAAAGTGTCGTCCCAGATTAGCCTGTGAAGTCCGCACAGGCTTATCAGGGACAACACGTTAGGTTTGTACTGGATTATCGTTCTATAGAGACCTCGTCTAAACGAAAAATATCATAACATAGGAACACGTTTAATTTGTTAGCCAGTGTGACGACATTTTACAAAAATACTTTTATCCAAGTTAAATGACTTCTTTTTAAAACGTTTCCAAAATTATTAATTGTTTTATCGCATTTCATTCATTTTGAAAGACAAGTTCTTTCGGAAAGCATTTCTAAAAATAGACTTAGGCTTTGTGCTATATAATTTTATATTTGTTAGTTTGGGCCGTTAATAACAACTTTAAGGCTTCTAGATTATTACGCACCATGATATAATAACGTGTAATGCTTCCTGTTAATTATGTTGATTGATTGATGAACTTTTTCATTAAAATATATTATACAAATATTGCAAGTTGTTGATAAGTTTCTTAAAATGTAAGCGCGTGATATAGTGAATATGGCGGCCGCCTAACGACCAGGGGCAACGGGTCCGATCTCGAATGTGAGAGTTTTTTTAGATCTCCCCCCCAACAACAAGTAGTACGGGTTTTAACCAGTTAACGGACTCCAGAGCGGTTCAATAAGCATTCGTCTTTCAATGCATTCAATATGTTAAACCTACTAATAAGTAGTCAAGATAATAAAACCTTGCCATATGCACGATACGCACATGGATCGCGGTCAGGGAAAATCGGGATTAATGCATGTACGTCTAGTGTCGTCCCTGATTAGCCTGCGCTAAAAATGGGTCTTGATTTCGTGCATAAATGTATTTTCGCTACGAAGAAACTTCCTTGAAACGAAAAATACAAATTGAAGCGGAACGTGTCGTCCATAATAAGCTTGTATTTAGCCTAGTTTTCCCAGAACTAGACCCACATGACGTATGTACTCACTAACACTATAACTTATGACGTATTTTAATGTGTTTACGCGTGTAAGCTAGATTGAATGAGCACATTCCAATACGAGAGGCCTTTAACCGTTTAAATAAATTCCTGTATATTGGGTTAATAAGCAGAAAAAGGCACGGAATGGCATTTTAATTACCGTGTTGCGACCATCCGACTGAGTAATATCGTTGGGCGCGAAATATAAGTGGTCCGCAGGGATTTCAATAGATTGGGACATCCAGGAGTCAAATAATCATTTGCTTTAACTATTTCAGGAGTCAGATGTAGTTTTAATTGACTTAAACAAAGTCGCTGGCACCATTCTAACAGAGAGGCATGTTATGCTGTATGTTATGCTGTCAATCTTCAGGCTTTTCATGGCAATTGAAATAACACATTATAATGTTAGATGCTTGCTGTTGTACTGCATCACGTGCACTTTAGCGCTCACATTTGTGGGCGTCTTATCTATTCATAAGACCACGTCTCAACTATTCAACGTGTATGGAAATCGCACACCATTCTTACTGCAATAATAAAAGATCACAGGGACTGGGCAAATACGCGAACCGGTGAAACTTTCTGGTTTTGTACAAAAACAAAACATAATCAAAATATATTTATTGTGTGGTTTTTCTAACAATAGCGCAGACTTTTGCTGTTCGAGTTTTGGTTAACGCGTATTTTCTTCAATTTTACAAGACGACAGCGATTACATGGTTTATTGCTTTATTGATAACCGTTACACTACAGTCACTTATTAATATCTTAGTTAGAAGGTGAAATTTCAAGCGGTTCATTAGTGTAGTGGTTACACGCTCGCTTCACATGATTGTGAGAGGTCCTAGGTTCGAGCCCCAGTAGAATGAAATTATTTTATTTGTGTTCTATGTTAACTTTTTGTTTCGATGTTGACATTTTAGTTTAAATCAATATGCTGTTTTATTTTAACCATTTTTTGTTTTTAATATGCCCATGAAATATATGTGTGAGAGGGTGGGGGTTCGTAAACACATTAAAACTTTTACAGTACATGTTTATTAAAATTAATGGATGCCGCGTGGTGAAACCGTTAATTAAAATTTCTTATTTCACTTTCATATCTTATAAAAATACACGTGTTTTTATATTAACAAATAAATGCAAACAACACATCTATTCTCCATGTATTTTTGTTGTTGTTTATGGTTGTCTATCATAGGCCCTAAGTACTATCCCTACCACATATAGAGCGAGAAGCGCGACAAGTATTATTGATTGTTACAATGAGTTGTGATAAAGGAAGCAGCCGCTTATCAAGGAGGAGCTGTGTCCCAGCAACCCGTTTCCCTAGAATCAAGCACTCCTCGGAGTTTTTTTTAAGAAGCACATATAGAGCGCGAAGCGCGACACGTATTACTATCCAGGTGGTATGGACCCTTTGGTATGGACTTTTTTAGGTGACACTATCAATGCGCATTTTGTGACACAATTTTCCGTTCCTTAATTAGCGCGAAGCGCGACACGTATTACTATCCAGGTGGTATGGATCCTTTGGTATGGACTTTTTTAGGTGACACTATCAATGCGCATTTTGTGAGATGAAGCAGATTTGTTAAAACCCACACAGTTCTGTTCCATTAATGAAAACTGCACACGGATGCCAATAAAATAAAGGAAACCAATGTAAATAAAATGAACTATGAAATATTTGGGGGTTACAACACAAAATCATAGATAATGGTAATTTGTAGGTTATAACACAACATCATAGAAAATGGTTATTTGTGGGTTATAACACAAAATAATAGATGATGGTTATACCAGTATCTCTTTTCTATTTTGTTTAAAATAATCGGCCAATATATTAATATTTACAGTAGAAAAAAATCGTTCCATGTAACTTCATTGAGTGCCTTTCACACTGAAATTCCCGACGCCCTTTGATGCTTTGCATCAACACTTATCTTGTTTATGATTTGAACATCGTATCAATTATATTAAACGTCGGGCAATCAAGTTGGATGGAAAGATACTGGTCTTTCACAAATTGCAGAATCGTCTAATCGCAGCGCATTCCAAAAGGTGAACACATTTAACTCGCTCTATATGGTTAGCCTGCAATAGTAGAACGTAACTGTAGAATATCAAGAGTATATCGCTCTTCCAAAAGTATTTCATTTTTTTAAGCATATAAAATATTAGTTGGCTAGCGTTAGTAACTTTTTGGACTAAAACTAAAATATTGCGTTGAATATTTTCATATTACAAAATAATAAGTGTGTACTTGTCTAAGTGCTTATAATTGTAATTGTATGTTTCGTTGGCGTTTGCATATATTTTGTCCATTTGTCAATCATATTTTTGATCACATCATTTATGAGACATGTTTTCGATAATTAACTCTTAATGACTGTCCCGGATTAGCCTGTGCAGACTGCCATTTGCGTAGGTTGTATTTTGAAGTGTTTTAGTGTTAAATGCATTGATTGGTCTAAACATGAGATATGCCCCAATAATACTAATTAATATTCCGTTTCCTCTTTAAGTGCGCGTCCGTTGATTTCAGGAATCCGTCAAGTCATGTCTTTTTTGTTTTCACTAGCATGTAAAGTATTGGCAAACATTGTCATTTTTTGTTAAGAAACAACATCAAACAAACAAATATATAGCGTAGTCATTTGGTGTCCTTACAAGTATGTTTTAAATCAAATTAGGAACTACACTGTAAACGGTCCATTAAATTTAACTTAAGGCTGTCTTGATAAACTAATGCACGTCTGTAAATCATTTTGGTGCTTCGTTCGCATATTAAATATTCATATTTGCCCCAATTCATCAGTGTATGTTAAATTCACATTGCAAAGCACTCAAAGGTGCAATTAATATGAATTAATGCAAATGAACGCGCAAATAGAGTTGTTAAAAAAGAATAACACTATCACATAACAGATACGGCATTGGGTCGGTATCAGTTTACTTTGGGAGATTAAGGCTCCAGTTGCGATAATCTAAACATTCGTAATAAATTACCAAATCGTCGCTTGATTTCCATAGTGCTCTAACTAGCATTTTCATTTTTTTGGAGAAAAACGCATGTAAAGGTTAAATCTTTATTTTCTCACTTATTTATGCACGTATGTGGACAAAAATATACCGGTGTGTTTATCAGCAAAAGGAAAATATGAATATAATTAACAATTTATTTTAGTAAATAATATGTTAATGTTATTTGAAATTTTGTGTATGGAGATAGATTCTGGCAATTGATAGGCTAATCTGAGCGTGAATTCTACTTTGCTCTAAGTCCCGGAGATGGTGCAGTACAGCGTTGTAAAATGTGGGAGATGGAGCAAAATGGAATCGAAAAGTTGGAGATAGAGCAAAATGGAATCGAAAAACTTCTTATGTGACTACTGAATCTTGAATCCGATTACGTCATGTTAAAGATCTCGTTCTCACGAACACAGCGATATAAAAAAACTCATTTTTGAAAAAAAAATGGAGATAGAGCACTATAGCAATAAAGCGACGAAATTATGCGTCTCCGGTGAAGTTGATATGAAGAGGTTTAATGAGAATTCCCACAAACATACAAAGGTGCCGCGCTCGGGGTAAGGACTTTATATAAAGCATGTGCGTAGAGTATCATACAGACTTATCTTGGATAACACTCTCCCGCTTTATATAAAGTTTGCATTTTCCATTAAACTTAAATTCAGTTTAATGTGAAACACGATTTATTTGATTTGCAGTTATAGGGACATTTACATAATTTATATAATGAGACAAAGCAATAAATTGCAAAAGTCAGATTTGAAATAATTCTTTCTATATAATTCTTCCTTATATTACTAATAAGCAATACAACTCCTATTTGTAATACCTTAGCTGTGTAGATAACTTAATTACATATATAGGGATACTGAAACTCGATACATGCTATCAGGGGAGACGTTATTGTTTGCTATCACTGTATTAAAGGCAATCGGCAAATTGCTTATACAAACAAAGACAATACAATCGAGTCGTCCATAGGCGGAAAATTCAATAGGCGAACACAATATTAAGTCATTATTTTTTACTGCTTTCTTATTCAAAATGTCCATGTCATTGTATTAACATATTTTCTCCAAGCAATAAAAAGAGTAAACGGGCTATTCATAATTTTCCAACAATGCCCTGTATGCATTAACGCTTGAAGAATTCATAGATAATATACGATCATTAACAACATTACAAATGAACTTTAATTTCAAAGCTTTTGTCGACCTATGTTAAATTAAACGCCAATTTATCCCGCGGAACCTTATCGACATTCACCGACTCACGTATAGTTCGGCATATATAAACGTAATCAACAACTTGTATGGAAAACACAACTCGATATATACACAAATTACATCTAACAGACTGAACTGCGATTGGTGACTTCGAGATGTTCCGGCTATCCCATAAATGACAAGTGCGGAGTGCTTAAGCTAATCTGGTACGACACTTTACGCACATTCGTAACGCCCAGTTTTCGCAGAACGTGGATAATATGTTTTCACATGAGGGAAAAGCACTGCCAGTAGAACATGCACATACTAATCACTGTTCGTATGATCGCATTCGACTTTTATGTGTTGAATTGAGAGTATTGAAAATCACAATGAACTAACTGTCAATATCAACCTTAAGAAGAAAATTACGTTGGTGCCGAAAACACGTTTTCACAGTCATATGCAGTTAGTAATATACAGATAGTGAAGGGTATATCCGCCACAAAACCACTGTCATAAACCATCAGTTGATTCTTGACAAGTCGACGCCTTCCAATCAACGATAATTGTATTGCTCGTTCATTCTTTTGACTACAATTAATTTTGTTATCTTATTTATTGTTTTACGTGCGATGTATTTCCTATTTGTTTCTATTATCTATGCATTTGTGATACAATATAACGAGTGTATTACACTATCGAGCAATTAAATGATTATATAAAATAATAATCAATAGTTGTTAACGAGAATGCCACGAGTTTAACTATTGATAATTTTCATAACAATTATTTATTTTTTTAATAAAAATGCGGTTAGTCTCAGGATTATTGATTTTTATAGGAATGCTATGGGGCTAAAGATGTCGTGTTTTGGTATAAGAATGTTATGTAAAACAGGATTTTAATTTTAATTTTATAAAAATTAACGAGTCTTAGGAAATGTGATATAGTTTTAATAAAGATGCAACGAAGCTAGGTTTTTTATTATTTTTATAAGAACGCTAGGAAGCTTAGGATTATTGTTTTTTTACATTATTAACACTTCTTTATGGCCTTTAATTGTTCTTGTAAATTATAAAAGAACGGTATGGTCCTTACGATTTTAAATGTAATTCAAAATGTTATGCGGCCAGGCATTTTTTATTTTAATTTTAATGCTTTGAAGCTTAGGTTTCTTGTTTAATTTTCGTAAGAATGTCACGAGGCTAGTTATTTTAATGTTTTAATTAAAATAAGAATACTATTTGGCTACATATTTGCGTTTTAATTTTGATAAGAATGATATGAGGCTTAGTATTTTTGTTTAAATTTTAATAAGAATGCAACGGAGCTAAGGTGTTACACATGTGTGTATATTTAATTTATACGTAGTCTTAAATAGGTATGCCGTTATGCTTGCTTTTAGCTGGTTAATTCTAAAACTGCTTTGCTTTTGTCCCAAGGTTGTTAGCCCAGTTTTTAAAATGGTATGATAAAGTAAAATGGTAGTTTAATTGTTTTGAATAGGCAATGTCCACTTGCGTATGAATCGAAAGACTGACAGATGATACCTATGTTATTTGTTATATTCGATCAATAGTAGTGTTGTTTTAAATATAAACTTTTTATATATTACATGTCATGCATTTATATACCCTTATATCATCATTCAGTTCACTTTTAATCTTTAATAGTGCCCTTATTTATCTAGGACATTTTTCAGCGTTTTATCGATTAATTCATTATAAAACATTACACTTTAAAAAGAATTGTACCAACAGCAGTTTTAACAGTGAACCAAACAAAATGCCAATGGGTGCCTTACATGCTTAATGAGCGTAATTAAAGACCTCTCGCCTAATTTCCGTTTCTCGATGAGGAGCAGAAAACTGGAAAATTAGTAAAATTAACTGGGAAAAGATTGTAGGATGATGTCTCAATGGTAATTTTGAGACAGAGAAAGTGTTTACCTTCCAACTTCATCAATTATTGAGTTTGATAGAAGCTGTAGCAGTGCGTTATGTTATGTTGAATGCATTTGTAATGCCACAAATGAATCATCAATTATCCATCAAACACGCTTTCATAGAGCTTATTAGAGTTCTTAAGAATATATGACGGTAAAGAAAACAACAAACGGCCCCCTTGGTGCAAAACGGTACCATGTGACATTTAAATTAGAAGGCACATGGTACCTTTTGAACAAGGCTGGAGAGTGTCGATAATCAGCCATTCAAATGAGCTATTAATTGGGCGTCGTTCTGGAAAACTGGGCGTCATGCAAGGTCGTAAAGTGGCGTCGCTGATAAGGCCGTGCAGTCCGTAGAGGCTAACTAAGGGCAACATATTTCGCTTTTATGTTTTGTTTTGTTTCTGGAAAGTCTCTTCTTATCGAAAATCCAGATGACGAAATTAATAATAAGAATGTCAACAAGTGTTTTCTAAATTATACAAATTAACCATACTTGATGATTTTATATATAAATCTTACTAACACCGTATACTTTTATATGTTGGCACATACAATACCGATGCGAAAAATATGTTGTTAATGATACAAATAAAATAATAGAATAAAACAAACACTGGCATATTAAGAAAAATGTATGCATGCTATTTGTTGGTAACGATCCACAAGTGCGCATATAGTTTCGTCATAGCGTGGACGTTAAATGATATCCAAAGATCTGTTTGAACTTATCCGGTTTACGCATCTGCTTTCACCATTGTTAGAAATACAAATCCCACCTCTACACAATAAATAAAAAAATATTTTTTTATTTATTAAGCTTTTAATCCCGCTTTAACAAATGTCGCCATGCAACCGTACTTGGTATTTAAAATAAACTTTCGTATGTATTTATGTACATTCTTGTTACATCCCACTAATTTATGTGTCACGTCATCGCGCTCATCTGACACCTATACTACATTTTAATAAAACTTGCAATATTTGGCTTTATGTGCATACTGTTAAAGATACTCCGCCGAATATGAAATATTGTCTTTGTTTGTGAATGGTTAATATATCAAATTAATAACTTCAAAAGATCAACAATTGTGTAATAAAATGCATGCATCTGCGTTGTCATGCACTTTAAACTTAACCTTTAACGGTCGACCACGAATACAAGCAAATACTGTTTAATACGGAATATCAGTATTGCCAACGTGGTTACACATAACAATCCATAGGGCGACAATGCGATAGTGCGATAGTACGATGGCGACAATGCGATAGAACGATGGCGACAATGCGAAAGTACGAAGGCGACATTGCGGTAGTACGCTGGCGACAATGCGACAGTGCGGCAATACGATGTTATCAGTGCGATAATACGAGGGCAACAATGCGATAATACGATGACGACAGTACGACAACGCAATAGTATGATGGCGGAAATGCGATAGTAATATCGTACTTTCGCCATCGTATCATCGCATTGTCGCCATCGTTATATCGCGTTATCGTACTGTCGTCATCGTATTATCGCATTGTCGCCATCGTACTAGCACACTGTCGCCATCGTATTGACGCACTGTCGCATTGTCGTCATCGTACTGTCTTATTGTCGTCTATCGCCTTCTGGTACACATCTATTTTTCCTAGATGGAGCCACTTTTAAAAAAATATTCAGTTCGGCATACCTTATATCAATACCCATTATATCACTAGGTAAGAATTTGATTTTATTATAACTGTAACCTCTTTCAAAGTACATCTCTATAAAGTCATATATTTTGTTTATGTACCGGAAGGCGATAGTCGACGATGCGATAGTACAATGGCGACAATGCGACAATGCGATAATACTGTGACGACAGTTCGACAATACGATGGCGACAGTGCGATAGAACTTTTGCGACAATGCGACAGTACGATGACGACAATGCGACAGTGGCACAATACGATGACGACAGTATGATGACTTTCGCATTGTCGCCATAGTGCGATAGTACGATGGAGACAATGCGATAATACGCTGACGACAGTATGATGACTATCGCATTGTCGCCATTGTACTATCGCGTTGTCGCATTGTTGCCATCGTACAATCGCATTGTCGCCATCGTACTATCGCATTGTCGCCATCGTATTATCGCACTATTGCATTGTCGCCCTCTTGATTTTAATGTGGAACCACGATGGCACTAACGGTATTCCGTAGTTTGAACAAGATTTTGTATTAAAATCATATCCAGTGGATACACATTTGTGTTAAACTGAGGTAAATGATCTCAATAATTGCGAGGATGAAGTTTGTGTTAAACAGGTTAAGCACACTTGAAGGAATCTACGAAGTGACTATTTTATGGGGCATTATCATTATCGCGAAATGCGGGTATATTGGGTGTAACTAATATACATTTATTGAAAGGTTTATTAATTGTCAATGTATATTTGAAAGCTATAGTTTTTACTTATAATAATGCATTACATTGATGTATTAACAAAAGCCCGACTCATGCCACGAGCTTCTGTGTAGTTATTCTCAGCGGTCGTTATTACTAAACCAATGCTACGTCAGTTTAAAATGCCACTTAAGTATTGTTTATTGTTAATAAGCAAAAACCAAATATGAGTCTATGTTATAATGACATATATCGTACATCGATAATTAAGTGTCTCTGACTTCAAGAACGAAGCGAAAAAGACCATATGTAATCACAACACGCTCTGCAATGTTATAACAAATTTGCCCATTTTTCACACATTTTGAAATATGCATTAGCAAGCTACGAACGAAACGCAACTGAATAAGTGTATACACCAAGATACACGTGAACGTCTTTGTTGCGACTTTGCAAATGTTTATTGGAAGCGTTTAAACCGTTTGACCAAATTGCCGTGTATACCTTCAGCGTCTACAATGTTAATTAAACATATTATCACCAATTTGATGTTTCACTATGAATACGCAGACATTGTTTAAAATCCAACTTAAAGTTTGTGTAATATTTCAGGAGTCAGAATCCATTAGCTTCTCAACTTTCAGCTTGAACTTTTCTGTAATTGAGTATTCAAGCTAACATGCATTGCGTTAGGTTTTTTGTCAAGACATATATCATACGTCTTCTTCCAACAATATTGTATCTACTGAGATAGCTTAAAGTTACAATGTGACCGTTTATAATGAAGTCTAAATGATGTTATTGTTATTATGTATGGCGTGTTTTTTTAATGAAACGGACCAGTGAGTTTTTTTATAAATATTTTTTTCTTTGCGATGTACAATTATTTTTTGTTTACCAGTCCAGTATGTTTTTGTTTCAATAAGTACACCAATGCAAAAAACAGTTGCCAATATATAACCAGTTGACATGTCCAACTGTGCAGTGGAATTAGGTTGTTAAGGTATAATTCACAAACAGTACAATTCTATTTAGCAACCAGATTACTGTAGCATTAGGTTAAATGACCAAATCGTCTTAAAATTAACATACTTTAATGGAAAATATCAAGAAACTATTGGCACGCAATATTAGACGCCCAATCAAACCATTTTATAAATAAAAATCAAAACTCGCGTTTTAATGGTTTTTAGTTTTCATTAATTAATTGCATTTATTTTGATTTCCTTGCACCACCAGTGAAAGTGTTATTGATTAAGCGACCATTACAAATTATATAGACAAACTTATAGTATGTGTGCTTGAATTCTTCCGGCCATTAGGTACATTGATTTATGCATATTTAAGGCAAATGGTTATTTACAGTGGTTTGCGTTACTCTTCCTTGTCTTCTTAGTGGTTTATTTGAAACGTTGATGAATAACATAATGTATTTATTTTTTTAAATACAAATATTTTTTTTTCAAATCTAAACGTTGATTTATATAATTTGTTATAAACTTATAAATCTCACCATTGCTCGTTGTGGAAGTTCACAATGACCAACACGATCGAATCATCGGTTCTGAGTTGTAACTTTGTTGGTCTATCTCCTTCCGACCATTGAGTAATTAAATGGTCATTGAACTGAGTACGTTTTAATTCCCTTTTATTATTGTTGAATTTGAGTTGCAATACAGTTTTATTTACACTGGATGAGCGCTATAAAACCGGTTGAAAAACCCAATGCTTTGCATTGACAGTTCCAAGGCGGTGAGCCCTGCTTTATTCCTCTATGTGTGTATGTTGTTTCGTAATGTGCTGTTTTGTACTGTTTTGGCAATCGGTCACTTGCCTTAAATAAAGGACCAGCTATTTGTATAATGAGAATGCAATACTGCTCCAGCAGCTGGAGTTTCACTTCTTTATACTGAGATAAACAAAATGGCATGTAGGTTTCGAATTATCACGAATATCATAACTTCAGGTTGAAAAATTACCATTCGCGTTTAATCTATAGCAATAAGACACTTTAAACATCCATAACGCTTTAATTATTTCCTTTAGATGAGCACTTAGATACTGTCGCATATTATGGTTTGTCCGATTCAATACGACAATACGAATTAGAAATTCTTAACCAGCCTGAGGTAGTTAACCTTATATTAACACGGCACAAGATGTGTCTCTGTTTTAACGCTGTTGAATGTATTGATGAATAACGTATTTTTCCACAAAATTGGTCAATCATCGCGCATTGTATACATTTAATGAACGTATTGCTTGTTCACCCTATTGTGTGTGTTATTTGGATAATACTTATTTATCGAAATTAGACGCTTTGACGATTAAATACACAACCAAATTTTAAAGTGTGAAAACACAAATGACATTTTGGCATGTGAGGTTTATTTGTATTTTAAAAAAGTGCATTAGAGTCCATTATTCAAAGAACAAACACATACAACATAGTATTTTGTCAATTTTATAGCCAACTAAAACGAAAAGTGAAACATACATGTCTCTGAAATAATAATTTTGATCTGCGTCAATGCCTTTGAACGTAATTTTTACCTACTTTTGCTTAGAGTTTACTCTAAAAATAGGAAACAAATTAGTTAGAAACGCGAGAAAAAATCATGGTATTGTAAAATCATTTATATTAGTAAGCATAAGATTTTGTGGTATTTCATCAAACGACTTCTCGTTGATACGACAATATTGGATTTCTGCTAGTGAAAAACTAAAAGGAACACAATTACTTCGGTCATTGTACGGTATGTTTGTGTTTAAATCGTCAACCGGTCAACAGGCAAAACAAACGAAAATTAATATCACATGAACAATAATGATTTTACAGCATGCCGACATGATAATGGTATTTTTACTTGGATCGTCTTTGGCATGGCGATATCTTGTGGTACAAATTATATTTAAAAGAGGTGATCACCTTTTACACCGAGAAAAGATAATGGCGGCATGTTGAAATCAATGCCTTTGATAATTAAACATGCTGATAAACACTAACTCCCGAATATAAGACTAATGCATACTATGTTCAAATAGTTGTGGCTATAGTTAATGTATATTTTGTTTGGTATAGAACTTGAAAGCTTAAAACAATTACCCTAGTTCCTTTACATATATTAAGTTTAATTTATAATAAAGGCACTTTCTAATTAAACAAATATTTACCAGAATGCTTATCGGAACATATATTATTGTAAAGTGATAACTTTATATAACTTAATATAATAACCTATTACATACATAACATTGTTATGACCAAATTTGAACGTTGCATTATATAAACATGTTACTTAACATTGTATTGTATGTTTAATGAACATTTTGTTATAGTCGGTGATTATCATAAGCGTATGTCTGTTCCTCCAATTGTGATGCTTTGTTTCATTTAATGAAGCCTGAATTCAATCTGTCGAAGTAACTTTAGTCTTCTTTGTGGTCGTCTGAGCTGTTGGAGTTTTCTTGCGTACGTTTGACGAAGCCATTGGATATCCTGTCGAATCGGCGCTTGTTCATATCGGTTTCGTATTCATCGCCCTCGATATTAGAATTGTCGTTCTTCTTAACAAACCCGTTTGTTAAACGGTCTAAATACCGTTTGTTTGCCATGGTAAGACCGCTTATATCAGCCGTATCTTCAAGCAAGTCCTCTTTCTTGACGAAACCGCTGGTTAACCTGTCAAAGCCACGTTTATCATCAACACGGGGAGCTGCATCAGTTCCTGTCAGTATGTCATTGCGTTTGATAAACCCCATATTCAATCTGTCGAAGTACCTTTTCTCATCGATTACATCGCCGTTATCAAAGGTTTCGTCGTCTTTTTTGACAAATCCGGAATTGAGTCTGTCGAACGGTCGTTTAACAAAGCCATAGTTTAACCTGTCAAAACCACGCTTTTCATCATCTGCATTTATCTGAACTGGTTCATCAATTTCGCTATCAGAAGGACGTTTAACAAATCCTGATGTTAGTCTATCGAACGGGCGCTTCACAAATCCAGAGCTTAATCGGTCGAACGGACGTTTCACAAAACCGGAGTTTAGTCTGTCGAATGGGCGTTTTACAAACCCAGCATTCAGTCTGTCAAAACCTCGCTTGTTGTCGCTATCCTTGCCTTGTACTTGACTTGTTGTGTTTCTATCAGAATCCTCATCTACATCACTGTTTGGATGTTCAATGAGTTTAGTTTTATCTTCATTCTTATGAATGTTAAGGTGTTGCTTGGGTATACTATTAACATCAGACGGCGCATTGTCCTGGGCTGTTGAGCGTTTCTTGCGAATAAATCCAGAAGAAAGTCTGTCAAAATAACGTTTACTGTATTGAGGCGAATTCTCAAGTGCTGTCTTGTCAAGTAGATCTCCCAACAGCCTGTCGTTTATGTCATTATCAAACAATTCCCAATTGGAGTCCGTGGTCTCATCGTTGTCTCGCTTTATGAAACCCATGGACAGTCTATCAAAGCCCGAAGGCCCTCGTCTCTTATACTCGAACGGTGTCCTGCTTGTTTGGGATTTGCGAACGGATGCATAATTGTCAGGTTGATATCGTGGGAAAAAGAACGGATGATAACTAACAACGCCCGCTCTGAAAAAGACACAATTTACAGTGATAAATAATCTAAACAAAATGTCAAACATACATCAAGACCACGCCAACAACTTGTACCAATAGTATAACTGCTACCTATGATAACAATACTGTTCTGATATAATGGTAATAAATGAGTGTTAATAATAATTTCTATTATACTTATTGTTAAGGAAACCAATATACCTATGCTGTTCGAGTTATTCGAGTATATGGCATTTACAACACAAGTTTAATTATAACGTGAAACTTATATATCGTTCGTGTGTTCTTAAGTATTAAAAGATTGAGATATGCATATAGCTACAGGAATGATTGTTATAAATAATAATAATAAACAATTGTGTTCGCTAACACATATTATGATGTTATCCGGTATACGGTATAATCTACTTCGTAAATTCATAGTAAAAAGTCGTGAAAAATCTATCACTGACTTTATAAAATGTGGATGTTGGTTGTTTTAATAAATAACACGAGCTTAAACAAATAATGTTCGTGTGCCAGATAATTTTAAAATTAAATAAAAATTACTTCATACGTGTTTTCCTTGTGTTTTTGCGGTCAAAGATTTTGTTTTTAAATACTGTAGTTATATGAACGAATATAAAATATTGCCTTATTTATCATATTGCGAAGTTTGATGATGAAAACAACACACTCTTTGTGCGCGACGTTGCAAAATGAATACACTAGAAGTTTGCTTAATATTCTTATATGTGCATTTCAGGCCTTAATTTGTATTATAACAAACATTTTGGTATGTGGGCGAGAACATATACAGTACACTATTAAATCTCTTATATTGAGTTGATTGAACTTGTCTATCTAAAAAATAGTGCATATCAACTTCGGCCAATTATCAGTTTATTGAACAACGAGTCAGTCTTACAATCGGACCGTATATGAAGGATGGGGTCTTATAACATTTGCAGGCTGAATTGAAGGTCACTATTATAATGCGATAACTATTATGTGGTATGTACCATTTCTTATAGTTTACCGTACATTTTATCACGTTCATTGGATGCCAAAATTGTATGCACATTTTGTCCACGTGGTAACTTATTATTTTATGTATGGACGTTTATAATGTTTGATGAAATACCAATAAACAATTAGTTTGTTGTTAAGAACTGTTTATTGTATTGTCTTAATGATTTCGTATGCAGAACCAATGTTAATAGAACAATTGAACCAGACGAGGAAATATAAATGCGCATTTAGGTTCAATTTGCTGCGAATACCCAGTAATCGTTATCATAGAAACTTTTTACCTAATGCTTGTATCATTAGACAATATCGGAAGGGACTTTTGGGCCACAAATATAACAAATCTTGGGTTTTCGTACAGGTTTGGATATGTCTTGATTAATCAAGAGATAGGCGATAACACCTAATTTATTAATATATACAAACAACTTTTTATTTACTGTCATACAAAACATTGTTATGACTCAATACAAAATTCAAGTCGCTTTTATCATTATTAAATCTTCAAAACGCATCTAGATCCCGAGCGATATCTATCCCTCAGTGTCCAAATCAAATTTGAAATTGCTTTTGCACAAGTTTGCAGTGGAAACCATAAACACAAGGTTGAACTTAAAAGACATTTGAATTGACCATTTGAATCACGATAATGAACATATTGTTCAAATGATGATATCAAAATAATTGATTGCGAATCAACGCTTGTTTCATTGTGATACATATCGTATTATGGGCCGGTGGCATTGATTTACTAAATAATCTGTTCTGCTCTGTTCTGTTTTTTTTCTATAAAAAGACCTTGACGCAACTGCGTTATTGATATGCTTGTAAATATGTAGTTATCTTTGCAAATCAATACTTCAATTATGTTCCAATATGCTCACGTTTCGTATAAAATACAGATTATCTATACTTTTTCATACACAAAAATGTCTAAAAACGTATATCACTTGTATCATCGATTTTGTATATTTGAGTGGCCAAACAATAATACAGTAATATGAAACAGAAGACGAATATGTGGGAAAATTTAAATAAAACAACAGCATGTTTTTGTATTGAGCACATATTATAATGTACATCTTATTTTTTTTGCATTAGGTTAGCGTCATATTTCAAAATGAAATTTAAATCGATTCTGTTTATTCCATTATTCATGTCTTCCACAATGACATACTATCTCTGAAAACAGTTAATTAATAATTTATGTTTTAAATGCCTTCATTACAAGTTGCCGGCTGTAAGCTGGTTACACATTGTTAAATAGCAAGTGCGTAACAAGTATTAATTGTACTTACGGATTAAACTTCGCATTATACAAGTGATGAATCCGTTTTTTATTTGTTGGCAAACTTTTAAATTGTCGATTTTATAATCAAAATAATTGCAGTAGAGTTATTCAAGCGATCAATTACCAAAATTTCAAGTGGAGTGAGTTGTTACGGTTTCATCCCTTGCGATAAATGGAATGGCGAGTCAGTTCTGACGTACGATGCCTATTTACTAAAGATGTTATTAACGCTTATTTCCAAACATTTAGTTTAAACCTATTTATTTAAGCTCGATTGCATCGAAAGCCTAAGGCTTATATAAAAGCTGTCGATTCCGTTTCCTGGGAATAGAACCAGGACTTGGTGTATTTGGGGGAGATCTAAAGAACGCTCCCACAGTAGGGATCGAACCCGTGACCTCTCGGTCGCAAGACGGACTCCATATCCATTACACCACGGCGACCTTCCTAATATTTAGTCAAGGCGTTTGTATAAAGGCCAATCCGGTATCGCTCGATTTAACGAGCCACGCAAACCATATATATGTTTTATGTTCGTACAATTAAGTAACTTTCTCGTAATAGGCGACAGAAAACTACAAATACAACAATTCAAATACTAGATGGTCGTTATTTGAAAGAGCCAAGTATTTGAAGATATTGAACTGTATACAGATCATGTACCAATTACAGATTGTTACTTAGCAATTATGTTGTTGGACCTTTGCGCTATATAAGCCTTATTTTTAAGAACAAAGACGCTTTCATCTTATTAGATGACATATAAATTACAAGTTCTAAGACGTCAAGAAAAACAAAGTACTTAATTTCACATTTACTTATTTGGATCGATTCTTTCAAACGATTCTTTCAAACGACAATTATGTCGTGTTCAAACTAGGCTAAACTAGACTGTCCAAATTGGCTTTTGAGAGGTTATTAAATTTAGAGACTTGTGAATTGTCTGTTTGTGATAATTATTTGAATCACACAACACACAATTGTGTCCAAAGTTCAAATTTATAGTTTAATTCTTTTAAGTTCATTCTGTGCGTTATCAACTATGTTTATTAGTATACAGAGGCCGTACTTAGGCAGCTTGTGCAGCATGAAACATGGTGATTCCAGAGTTGTTATTGTTCATGAACTATTGTATTTTTAAACAAATGGACACATACTGATTTATGATATTGAACAATAAAAGCAAAGCGAGTCAGTCATGTTCCGACGTGTTTGTGTTAAAGGACCTTTACATAGATTTTGGCATGTATTGAAGTTTGCCATTACATGCTTATATCGATTCATGTAAGCATTGGATCTGAAAATCTCCAGTAAAAAAACCAATAATCAAATTAAAGAAAGAAAATAAAGTAACCCTCAACTGGGCTTGAACCACGACCACTGGAGTCTTGTAGTAAAACCTTAACGCTATGACCACTCGGCCATCCGTGCTCATACAATAAGTGATGTCTTTTATACTTTATATAAGAAATCCACTTATTATCCGACAATACAACGACAACAACAGAACCCTCCAAATTTTTTAATCGTTTCGCGTTTCAACGCTTTATACTTTCCAGTTTTTTTAATCGACCAAATATGCATAAAATGGATATTTTAGAGCATAGTAAATGTTCTGTATTAGTGTTTCCTTACAAATATCATAACTACAAAGAAAATTGGCAAATCTGAAACATTTTTTTTTAATTTTATCAATTTACCAAAACGTGAAAAGGCGCCTTTAAATCATGGATCAGTCAACCCTCAAAATCAACGAAAATGAATGTCTTACGAATAATACTGATTTTACAGTGTGCATATCAACGAATGTAACTAATGTTTATTGGAATAATCACAGCCATGATATTGTCTTTATGTAAATGTCTTTGTACAATAACAACAACACATTTAAACAAAGCTTATTTAGTTATGTTAATTTATTCACCGATACAACTAAATATTACAATAAAAGTTAAATCGATGTTTGAGCATTTGTTTATCTAATCATTAGCCATGTACTGTATAATGTTGCGTTTGTGCTGTTTATTGTTTATTTATATTTAAAATATAAGAATAAATTATATATGTGTGTATTTAAACAGCAAATGCATACGACATAATGTTCACTGGACATGCTTCATAAGACCATGTTTAGGTCTTGTCATCAACAATTTTCAATCCCGATTGTTTTATATTTATATTTTAAATAGTGCACACATGATCAAAATAGTATTATAATGATATTTTCAGCATTATTAAAACCTATTCTTAAATTCTAGCTTCTAACTTGATTTAACGTCACCTTTATACTTATGTAAAGCAGGTTACACATTTTCATTTCAGAAAATATTATCCTTTAAATGAACGCAGTGTATATGAATGTGTGCATCATTTGACCTTATGGAAAGAGGCAAGAATTTGGAGTTGTTTGTCGAACCCATATATCAGCAAGTGATGTTTATATTTTTAGAAAAGCACAAATACATGTTAATTCTAAATAAGTCATGATTTAAATTTATGTTTGTGTATTTTCTGGAATTATATTTAGTGTTTGCCATGGATATACGCAATTTAAATACTGTGTCTATTAGAGTTATTAAAACGTGACACATATATTTTATAATTGCATAGACATATATTATAGTAACCCTTATAAAATGTGCACAATTTTGGATATTTAATATATAAATGCGTCAATGTATTTTAAAATATTCATAAATATAAATGAAATATAAAATATTAAAATCAGTTATTAACTTACATGCAGGAAACAAAAGATGCAAAGCGGAGTATTATCCTAAAAGTCATGACGAATAAAACACTGCAACGCGTTCTTCCAAAATAATCGCTGCTTCTCCGATCGCAACGAAAATCACACAGGAGTAGTTGTAAAACTGACGTCACATCTTCACATAGAACTATTGGTGTCACTGCACGAGCCAATGGAAAGTGACAACGAGGAATATAGGCGCGCTATTGTAGATTGGCAAGTTGGTGCCGGCACCAATAATGTCTCTTTCATACCGTTATTGTTTGGACACTATCGCGGAGTCAAATAGGAAATTCCGCAGAGATAATTCAATCAAGCTATCAAGTAAAGCGGTTGGCAATGAAAGTAGTCTTTTTGATTTACACGTCTGAAGAGGTACGGGAAGGCTACTTAACGCTAATTCAATATTTATCACAATAACCAATTCAGCTGAGCCAAATATAGTGTTTTCATGAAATATTTACATACAATAACTGGCGTACACTACACTGCCGGATACAAAACAAATTAACCATCGATCGTTCCTTAGATAAAACAATTTTTAACAAAACATAACTAACCATCGAATCGTACTTAATTCACAATAACATGATTCTGTATACATTTATAATATATACCTAATCGGGGAAAGATGTGAACAACTCTTTTTTCAGTGAAATTAATACCTAATATTAATGCTTATTTTGTAACTGCATTATATTCACTTCATAGCTAAAAACGGTCTTTTAAAATAAGTATTTATACATGTTATGCGCAAATTGCATTCCATTTGGTCATTACAAAATCATTCACATGAAGAGCGAGACCCTTATATTCACATAAAAACATGTTCCTGATTGGAAAAAGGCATAATCAAAACTTACATAATTCACAATTACCACATATAACATGGATAACAAATTTATTTAACAAATAAGGTATCCACGATTGTCAAAAGTCTATAGCAATCATGTTGAAAATAAGACTATTTGAGTAGAATGAGGCTTTGCTTTGTTTAAAACAATTTGTGTACTGTTTGAAAGGTCCATTGCGAGTTTTTAGAGATCCCCAATGACTTCATGTGTAGGTTTTAAATTGTGTCGATTGCTATGAAGCTGTGTTCTTTTCGTTGAAGAAGTATGCTGCGTATTATCTGCATCGCCCTTGGCATACACGTCTATCAGCGCTTGATTGCTGGAGCTGCTATGGTACCGGATTACACACAATATATATCAATGTGAGTTCCTATTAATGAATAATGAGTATTGCCTTACATTGAGAGCTAATATCATATAAGGTCAATATAAATGTATTCGTATTAGCGTATAATCTATTTTAATGGGTGCTATTATTCAATCGTTTTGATCTCAAAGTCATGCATTAAGAATGACTGCTCATAGGCGAACAGGTTATGCAAATAAAAGTAGCAGACATAGTGTGACAATTAAAGCAAAAATAAATTAACATTTTACATAAATAATTAAAAAAATGCCACACCTATTTCTTAACGGCATATTTTCATATTTAGTGTGTGAAGTTTATCATAACCAACAAATATGTATTGGTTGGATGCACATAGATTTTCTACCAGTATTTTATTAATGGGTAAATACTATTGATATTTAATACAATTTATGTTTTCCGGTATTGCTTTTAAAGATTATATTGTACATGCTTACACATTACTCCTGGCATGTACCCATTTGTACCCGTATCGCGTTTGGTCTCGTATGATTTGCTACTTGTTATCTATATACGTTAAATATGGAATATTAACAATATAATCCTTTTACTTTGTTACGTATAATATTGATATACTCTCTATATGTAAAGAAGAAGTATTAACTATTACATGAATTGTTTATGATATTGAGTTTTTTTTTAAAAACATAATTGTGTGACGTATTATATTGAATGTATTACGTTACGTATAATATTGAATTCGTATTGATTATGTGTTACTTCTTAAAGCTACGATTTGTAGGAAAAAAAAGCATTACTTCTAGCTCTTGAGATGGGAGTTATATATTGGTATTGTAATTATTGTATTCTTTGATAGATGCCTCGAGAACACATTGATTGGATATTAATTGAAATGTATTGCCTAATGATTTCATCACATTTGATCGACACATATGTAGTTAAACTTATAAAATGGGCTGAATAGAACGCGGGAACAAGGTGTATGTGCTCTTTTTTAATGCAAATCGAAACGCTACACAAAGAAATGAATATTTGTTATCAATAACATTTGTTATCTAAACATAAATACTTCTACTGGAATCGAACTTCAATTGTTATATGCACCTCTTGCAAGAACTCTTGGGCTAATTTACGTGTGTAAATAGAGAATAAGAGGTAACTGCCTTATCTTTTTGTAATATATCATGCAAGGCTTAGAATAATATAACGGCGAGGCTTGCCGAAGCGTTATTTTAAACGTGACGAGCCTGATATATTACAGTAACCTGTTTTTCTTTTTATCATGCCACTTCGTCCCCGATTTCAAAGAAATAATGAAACAATCGCTAAAAAGCTGCAGTTTTAGCGGGAAAGACTATGACATTTGTCGTTTGAATTGTGAATAATGACGTCATGAGCAAGCGCGGTTAATATTTGTAAACAATGTTTTTTTGCTGTTTGTGTTGCATTTTGCGTTTAAATTATATTACATCTTGGTATCAAATTGTGTGTTTTGTTGAATCAAATTCGATTTTACTACAAATGATTACTTTATAGTTGATTCCGAGTAATATGACCATCCTCCACACATGACTGATATAAGAACGTCCTGTTGACCATGATATAAAATAATATATATCAGGCAACGTTATATCAGGCAGATATCAATGCGGTGGTATGGTACAGTGTTGTCCCAGATAAGCATGTGCAGTCCGCACAGGCTTTTTTTAAACGAAACTATCCAGTTATATGGGATTTAACGTTTAAAATAAGTCTCTTGTACTCAAATACAAAGTGTAAACGGAAGGTGTTGACTCTGATTATCCTCTCCGGACTGAGCAGGCTTCTTTCATACGGCACTTTGCACGGATCCATTTAGACAGCTTTTTCAAAAACGAGGCTCATACTTGAATGGTTATCATTGTAGATGATAACAACTCCCCTGCAAAAAAGGCATTTTAAAAATCAATGCGATGAAATTCCACAACTGCGAAAATATTCAATACCGCCCTAAGAGGCAATGTCTTTAAACAAACAACGCAACATATATTAAAAGATCCAGGTAAAGAGCTATGGATTAATCAAACAATTACCATTTACGCTTCGCAAACGAGTATTGTCTAGCATAATTAAAGAGCTGAACGTGTTTCATTGTCCATGTCAATTATTGGAACAATACCTTGAAAGATCTGTTGGATTGCCTTTTTGCGTATTTCCATTTTGTGAGTACTGAATGCAAATACACCTCTAGAATATGTTAAAATACTTATTTGAGTGAACAAAAAACTAGTTTAAAAATAAACCAACGGCGTTCAGGAAAGTAAACGACAATCACTTTGGCTGAGCATATTGTATATTCACCTTTACAATACTCTGTTCAAATCAGAAACAAAGCAGGTAAACAAGCAAACACTTTATTCAAAAATAAGTTTAACAAATATTTAAATAAATTAACACAGTTCCGACTTGTTTGTGAAAATATATGCAAAAACGGAACAATACAGACAAAATTGAAAGCATTTTGATCCGCGTGAAGCGTAACTTGGTCTTATGCCACATGCACCAAGGGTAGCGCCAAAAGAGCCTGAACATGAGCTACACTGCTTATGAATCCACGAAGCACCTTGTGGCTTTATAGCGAACAGCAAAGCGACTAACCAGACTGCGCGCATGTGCAAGCTGGTCTGGAGTTACGATGACCGTAGTGTCAAAGTACCCATTTGCGCATTATGCAGTCATCTTTTTCTAGATTGTTTTATACCAGCAATGAACCGGAGCCAAACTCTTTGGTTTCCACACAGGGTGTGTACAAAATGCTTGCTAAATACATAACTGGCATACATTTTATTTCAAAACATTTCATAAACTCGCATAGGCTAACCAAGGACGACAATATTTTTTTTTGCTTTTCTATCATTTTTCGTTAAAAGGAGGTCTATTCTAAACGAATATTCAGTTAAAGGAGAACAGTTGTTCCTGATATGCGTGTGCATATGCTTTACGAACACGCATTAATCCCTGTCGTTCCATAACAAGGTTCATACTATGAAACACCTTATTGTAAATAATTATGCATATTTTAGTCCGTAAGAATGTTCAATCTCTTTCAAAAATGTTTAACTCAATATATAGATCAGGGTCGTTCGGGAAAAACGGGGCTTAATGCATGGGCGTGAAATTTCGTCCCAGATGAGACTGTGCAGACTTATCAGGAAATATACTTTTGTTATCTTTGGTATTTTTCGTTTAAAGAGCCTTTCCAGGGCAAGGTTAATTAATTTTCATAAGAAATCGTTTATAACAACATGTCAGAGAGGTATTTGAATTTACATTTGAAAACTATAATAAATCATGCACAGAAACTTGATAACAAATTGTCATAATCAGAAGTATCGAAAAAAATGTCATAGATCTTAAAAACAATGTTGTCTTATTATCGATAATTAAGAAAAAACCTTATTTTCTAAACATAGGCATTTATGTAAAGGCTTGCGGAAGTGAACACGAATTTGTATGCTGATAATGCTTCTAAGGTTGCTTTTTTCTACATTTATAAAAGTATCCCTTATAAGACTACTTACAAAAAGATTCGACTCGAGATCACAAGAAGCAAGAGGTCACGCATATTCCTATTGTAAATTCGTAAATTTAGTGTTAGTATGATATAAACAGAACGTGTCGTGCTAAGAACGTGTTTAACAACATTGCAATTGCTACATATAGTATTATTGCGTTCAAGGCATGCTACAAGAATTTAGCTTTTGCCCAGTTTAATTATGTGCCTCAAACTCTGTATAAAGATTTAAGACTGTTCATTAACAGTAAAGACTCAAAATGACAATTCAAATGTCATTTTACGACATTCCTTAAGTACACATTTACGATATCCCATCATGGTAAGTTGATGCGGGAAAACATTGAACTAATTTGTCAGCTGAGCTTCGGAGCCGGATACAAAGATTTGTGAAATAACAAGCAATGTTTATGCTGACTCGTGATTAAAAAGTATGTTTGTATATGTTGCTCCAGTCATTCAAATAAATGACCTTATGCTTTACGCGACCAACGTAGCGCAAGACTAGCCTGAAGATTCATTTGGAATAATAGTTGTCTTATTTATTATGCTATTGTGAATATCACCGCAAAGCATAATATACATAGATTAATGATGAAACACGTTGAAAAATAATGTAATACTATCCTTTTTAGATTCTGGTAATAATTTGGATATTACTGTTTATCATTACACTTCTACTGCTGTACAAGTAAATGATTTTCTTACCGAAATATGTATACGTCTAATTATCTGTCTTCGTAACTTTGTATTCTTTATGATCGCAATAGCCATAGCTTTGGCATCTATAATGGTCCTAAGATATACTAGTACTTTGAGTTTTGAAAATTTAACTTAACTTACATTTATGCTCGCAGTGGAAATTAAGTACGGATAGTGGCAAATAAAATCTATCTAACAAACAAAATTTACTATGAACAACATAAAATGTAAATTGACTATTATGTTTTAAGAAAATCTGGCATACTGCAAGTAATATTGTGAATGTAGTATACAGTATTTGTATTTAAATAAGACCGTGCATACATCGATTTAATTAAAACATATAGCAACGTTTACGTGCAATTTTCTTTTGTAAAAAATATCTTAACACTAAGTTGTAACCAAATTATTAGGTATTATTTTATTATACTTTCAAAATTAACATGTCCATTACATTTTTTATAAAATGATATATGCCGACCAAATACGATACCACTATCATTTACTAAAAAAAGGTAGAAATCCCTTAAAATTTGTTCATTTTATAACGTGTGATAATTGATGCTACTATCGAGCTCACGTTAATGATTCATTCGAACAATTGTTAATTAGTCTTGATGCGTGGTTATATATACAGGAAAAGCTTCTATATGATTCAAAAGTGAATCGTAAATAGCAAAAAAGACAATGACTCACGAAACAGACATTTGAACGATTTCCAAGGATCGGATGTGTTGTTTAAATAGTGCGCTTTGAACTTTAGTAATCAGGTTTATACAGGTGAACACACTTTTGTTTATGTGGAAAATGGGAACGCTTGTTTAAACCAAATACTGACGAATCTGATGAAACATAGCTACGACAAAGTTGCAATCAATTCACCGATCATTTATAGCCTTAGAATTACAATGAAGTGTCGTTAAATATAAATATTTCAAACTGATATTGAATTTCCATGTGTCAATGAATTATTAGAATTACAGTATTTGTATCTGTTTTAAAATATTTAACAGTAATTTGAACTATTGTAAAAGCATTTTCAGTATTACCAGGACATTATAGTGAAATAATGATTTAAATTTCGAATGATGAACGACACTCGTTCTAGGAAACTGTGCTAATGTCATATTTTAGGTCAGAATTCACATAATAGGTTACACTATGCGCGGAATTTACCAAACCTTATACAAAATCACAGGTAAAAGAATAAAATGTTATGTTTTTACCAGCATAAAAAACAGTTATTGTGTAATTGGTAGTTAATGCACGGAGTTGTACACAGATATCTTAACACCATGACCGAATGTCATGAATATTGCATTTCACTTATTTATCCCATTTTCACCGCGACATTGACGGTATAACACGTTGTGGGATATACTTGCTTGTATTCAACACTGTGGAATATACCTGTCGCGTGCACGGACTACTTTTTAAATGACGTCATGCGATATGCGCTAAAATTAGGTCGATATTGTTTGGTTCATTGATCGAATTTTAAGGTCACCCATTAGAAGAAAATGTGCACATTTTGCAGAAAAACATATATCTGACATATTCACCAAAAGAAATGTTGAAATAAAATATGAAATTACACGATTTTTGTTTTGTTATTTTTTTATTTATAACAAAGTCGACAAAACTTAAGCTTCAAAATTATACGACCTTCAACCTTTAAAACTAGTCATATGACATAATTTTTCGCCATCCGTATAATGAATCAGCTGATTGATGGCGTCATAAAATGGCATACTTGTTGCGTCATTTTCCTCATTTTTTTGACGATTTATTATAAACGCGACTTATTTCACATTTTTTCTACATGTACTGTATGTCGACATATCTGAATTGTCAATTGATCACATTTTCCTTATTTCGTGTAATGTGCATTGCTTATAACCAAAGCATATACTTTTGACATTTAACTTAAATATTAAGAATGTACAACAAGCCATACACATATCGCACAGTTCATGAATAATCTGCTATGTTTGCTTTCCTATTTAATTCACGTTAGGCATAGAGCTGTGTAAAGTATAAGATGGTAAAAATAGCACCACACTGGAATTGGGAACGTCCCATTTTGTACACGGGTATTTTCTACTTATTTATCTGTTGTGTACTGGAATGTTTTCCATTCTTTGTGTATTTATATATTAAATTATTTTCTCGTACAATAAGGGCATTTACCATAGATAAATAAAACATTGTGCAAGTTTAAACATAATTATGTTTGTATGCAGAAATCTGCAAATGCAACCGAGTTTACCAACGGCTATTATTAGATAAACTGCTCCGGTTCATTTGAACAGCAGTAATGTAGAGTACATGACGTAGCGTGTGACGAAGAAGAAAGTTTATCGCGTTCATAAACTCATTTGAATAAAGTGATAGAATGGCATAAGGGTCTTTATTTAACTATGCTAAAATAATTATTAAAGACCCTAGATGCAAAATCGTCAATTATTGAGTTAAATGGATTATTAGATGGATTTTAAAGGATAATTAAAGGTAAGATACTAGTTCTTACGTGTTTTGATTTTTGTTTGTACTTTTGTCGTTCCCTGTTCTCGGGGAAATGATTTTAACATGGGCGCCATTGATGCATCGGATCACACACGGCATACCCATAACATTTTATAAAAAACACGTTCTGCGCGTCCTTAAATTCGTCCGAAGTCGGAAAACGTATTGCCCTGTATATTTTGTCAAATAAAGTGTCAGTCGCTGCAATTGTCTGTTTACTCGTCAAAATTGTCAAGGTCTTCGATAGCTAAAGAAA